>NC_079902.1:157298-377994 GCF_024868665.1 Triplophysa rosa | reverse complement strand
CAGAACGGACCGCAGGAGGACAGAAGAGACCCCAGACACTCAGAGAATGGATAAACACGTTCATCACGAGACACACGCACATTCTTCATCATCATCAGAACACACACACATACACGTGTACCTTCAACAGTAACGGCCATTGAGATGTGTCCAAACTGGCCACCCGAGACTCGGGTTTGATGAGAAAATCACCGCTCTCCTGAATTTCCTGAAAGCAACAATTCAATCACTTCAATGGACAAGATTCACAACTCCAGGAATTTATTGAGTGTCAAAAATACACATCAATTTAGCCACATTTAAACAACACACATTTTGGAAATACTACACAAAATCACAATTTATTGCAGCAATGTTTCAGTTCAAGTGTATAACATCTAATCGCTGCTTCTAATCTCAAAGTAGGGCTGTGCCGATAAACGATATCATATCGAATCACTAGGGATGTAACGATTCACCGTGAGCTGGTTGAAAATCGGTTATAATGAGTGACGATTCAAATAGGTTGAGGCTTGAACTGAATCGCAATACATTTTTTGAACAGCAGGGGCCGCTATTTTCACTGCAAACCTAAACGTGGATGCTGATATTTCTTAAATGCAAAAAATTCCAAGAAAAGCTCAGACAGTATTAGTTTGTTTATATTAGAGACTTTTTCTATTATTAATTTGTTATAACATTGCAGTTTACTTTTGTTATTTGAAATAAAACATTATTTTATTATGCAAAGAAACGTAAAGCATTTAAGAAATAATGCAAGGGAAGTTGTTCATTTCTAATTTGTTTCAACTCATTTTTTAAAAATAAATCGTGAGTAAACCGTGAATAAATCGCATCATGAGATCAGAATCGTGAATCGCATCGTGAGCTGAGTGAATCGTTACATCCCTACGAATCACGATAGAATGCATTTCAAAAACGATAATAAGCTATTGGCATTTTGACTCGATATGGATTCATCTCACAGTCTAACAGAACGCAGAAATAAACGCAACAACAGTCAGTCAGCGTGCAGCTTTTATCATGCGCGTCAAAGTACAAAGTCCATTTCATACTGCACTTGGCAAAGAAAACTCGACATGAGGAGGAAAACATGACTGGAAGCGGAAACAAAGGTGAAACTAACCTCGAGTTGTCATCACGCGGTTTATCAAGTGTCTTATTTTTTTCCGCAATCGCCGGTTAAACTAAAAAAAATTGAGGCGCAATTGCAAGCGAGTTACTTCGAAACTCAAGCACAAACGTTTTTATATCCATCGTTAACATATCTGCTAACATGAGCTGGTGCTTATGAAACAAACCAGCGCTGCCCTGTACAGATCAGAGATGTAATGAAGTGAGTTTGTGTGCACATTAAAATATTGAACCTTGTATGTAAGATGCTTGCATGATTAAAGAAATGTACTACAGTTTATGTGAGATGTCTTTAAGGTTCATTGAATACATTGAATGAATCCCACTACTCGAGCAAGACATTATTGCAGCGTTACGTATGTGCGCAGGTGCTGAGCCAATAGCGTTCGATTGTACGCAGTAACGGAGCCCTTTCATTGGTTGAATGTACTGAATGAACACTCCCTTTACTTAACGAGTCAATGGAGTCAAAATGAGACTGAATGAACTGGTACATGTTGTTCATGGTCTAATATCCTCTGTGTTGCAACAGTGCATTCATTTAATTGAATTTTAACTGGATAAAGGTTAACTTTTGTTAATAAACTGTATTTAAAATAGATTATTTTAAATACAGTTTTTTAATTAAATATATATCGAAATAAATATCGTTATCGATCAATATAGAAAAAAACTATCGAGTTTACTTTTTTGCCATATCGCCCAGCCCTACCTCAACGTCTATGAAGAATTCATCAAACTGTGATCATATATTGAGGGTCTTAAATACTACAATGTAAATGAATGTTCAGAAAACTATGTAACAAATAATATATATACATACACACACAAACACATTGTGACTGAACAAAGACATTCACCCCAACTTCTTCATCTGAAACTTTCTTCGTCTTCTTTCTCTTCTCTTTCTTGGCTGAACCAACTGAGGGAAGACCAAAGAAAAACACGCTTTTATTATCATTTATATGCATGCAGAAACACACACGCACACACATCAGTGCAGTAAACGAGAGTTTAAAACAGATTCGAGCACGTGGCGCGCGGGGGTCAGCACGTGGCCTCTGAAATCTTACATGAAACCCCTGCACATTCAGATCACATCACTTAACGTTATTTGAACATTTTTACGAAATAACACCACTAAATAATGCAACAAACTGATGCAGGACCACGTGAATATCCCACAAAAACCGTAGATCAGGTATCAGGTTTCAACGTCACTGTAACTCAAAGGTACAAACACGCGCTGTTTTTTTTATTTCAAACATTGAAAGTTTACATACTTCCATCAAATATGAAACAAACAATTTTCCGTAATATCTGCTTACACTTATTTTCTTACTTGAGTACGACTGCAAAGACATTTTTTTTTAAAACGCTACCATTGACTTCTAATACGAACATCACTGAAGAATTCAAACACATTAGAGGAAAAAAGACCGCATTTAGTACATTGTGATTACATTTAACACGTCTGAAATGATCTTACTGTCCATGTCCGCCATCTTCACCGCGCGCTCCTGAAGACACCAACACGTGTGACGGAAGGCGCATGCGCATTTTATCACGCGTCGCAGTCTCAAACCTCAAGTATCGCGATACTCCGGAGGAACGTTCTTTACAGAATAAAGGCACAAATGTACAGACAAAATAATATAATATAACACGCACAATTACTGCAGCATTGACATAAAGGGCACACAGCAAAATCTCCTACATCTAATGTCATATTATAATTATAACTATAATAATTCATCATCATCACTTTTATTTCAGATTCGAAACACATTACAAACAAATACATAAAGAACATAAATACACAAAAAACACTCAATTGCAGTATTAATCAAGGTGTAAGCACAATTGCTTTTGCATATTTCATAAGAATTTTTCAGAAGGTCATGATGGACTAAAAATGCACGTGTAACCGATTCACAACAGGGCATTTATAGAATTACACGTGGCTAAAGTCAAAGTAACAATTATACATGCAACCCCATAGAACTGTCGACATGTACACATCGATCTGAATGCATTTTTAGGAAATGTTCTGTGTCACTTATTTTTACCGATTTATGCCGTCCTACCGCGACTATTTTCGGCAAGGGACACGCGACGTCGCAGTCGGACTTGCTGGGAACAGATAGATCGCGTTCGCGTTTTTTATCGCATTTTTCTTGGGCCAACTGAGTTTAAAAGTGAGAAATGTTCTAAAACGTGGATTAGACAAACAACCATGTCAAGTGTGTAAGAAAGAATACTCTCTCTCCCTCTCGCTCTCTCTCGGGCTGTCCTCTGCTCTGCTCTCACAGCCTGGGAGGAAGTGTTATGACTTGCTGCCGTAGTTCTTTGTGAGGCAGACAGGAATGCTGGTGTTTCAGATTATAGTCTTGAAGGGTGTGGAGCGAGCACTGTCTGTACCGCTGCCGTACTGTTCTCAGACCAGCTCACATCTCTCTTCTTCTTCTCTACATCCCACACGTCTCCGGCCGGTCGAACATTCTGCTGTGCTTTTCAGGTGAGATGTTGTTGTGGGGATTGAAAACGTTCAGCAGTGTTTGCAGTTGGTGGAGACGCTGAGAAACAGGCGAGCATTCTCCGGTTGCTTAGATTTGTTGATGACTCATGAGGTCAGATTTCTCCTCCTCGCTCATTTGGGATGTAAACATACTTTAGTCAAATTAGATCTGGTGTATGCTTGGATCGTACAGAAGCTTACTGAAGCATGATCAGCTTATTTAAGATGAGTAGAAACCCAACATCCGTCTCTTGGTAAAACATCTTTCCCATCGCATTGATATCAGCGTTCCTTGTTTTCTTTCAAATCCTGTTTCGCCGGGGTGTGGTAGAGTGGGGCGGCGGGCATGGCTAATGACGTAATAAAGCGCTTTAAGAAAGGCAAGGGAGGGTGACAGACAGCTGCTCCACGGTGTGAATGCATATGTTGACATCCACCGCGGGTGTGTCCTGAATCGTCCTGAAGGGTTGTGGCTTTGAGGAAGAGCAGTCTGATCACATCTGTGTTTCTACAGCACAAACGACTGGACACTGAATCTCTTGCGCTGGACTCCGTTCTCAAGGTCTGTATGTGTTAAGCTGCTTGTACAAACACACATTGGTTTCTATCTTGAGCTAAAGTAAACGACAGATATCAACGGTTGCACGAGTGAAAGGCTGAGAGGCTTTTCCTCAGTTGTTTGTATTGTGTGTGTGTGTGGATTTGTGTTGATGTAACTGTGTGCTCGCTGATGTGTCATCATGTGCAGTTAAAGGAAAGCGGGCCGATCATCTGACCGTGTACTTAGAAATTCTTCATTTGCTTTGCTTTGCTTTGCAGCGGTGTCAACGGCGAAAGATCTCTGACACACATCAACTTGAACTCAGTTGAATGGAATAGTGCAGTTGGTGTTCAGACCTTTACGTGTGTGTGATCTTGTGTCCAGAGTGACGTTTGGTGCTGGATTGACCTGTTCAAAAGACCACAGTTGGTGTTGTTTTGCCATTGAGATAGTTTGAGGAGTTTGGTTCTCCATTTTTAAAATGTTATCATGTTTTTATTGTGTGAGTTAGCTGTATTTTTTGAGTTATTATGGCTTAAATCAAACCAAGCAACTGCAGTTAGATTTTTTTGTTAATTGGAATGCACAATAATAAAAAAATTGAAACCAGCAAACATTTTGGAACCAAACTCTTTGGTTGTTTTCCTCATAAACAACCAACACACTAGCACTCGGTCGTGTTTAACGTGCTGAGCTAGTCTGTATGTCTTGTGTAAGACGTCATGTTTCTGTCACGTCACGCCTGTCCTTTCTTTTTTTGTGTCATTGCATTCAAAAGGATGAGCTGGGACACGCCCTCTCCAACATACGCTTTGCCCAAATATAGTCGAGTGCTTGAATGCTTGATAGGCGTTTGCATGTCATTTGCATTTCTTTTGATCTTACTGTCCGATCCCGAAACTGAGCATCAGCACATGTTTATCCTAATTTGGAAATGCAGGCGGTAATGTTGTGACATGTGTGACATTGTGGTGTCATTAAACCGCGTTGTTTGTTGTTGTGTCTGCAGAAGGACGCGCATTATTTGACTGAGAGAGCTTCAGGTTGTTCGTGGGGGAAATGGCAGCAAAGATATCCAAAGAAGAGCTGGAGGAGTTACGGGAAGCCTTCCAGAAAGTGGGTGAGTGCTCTTCCTGTTGGACCGGTTTGAGGGTCCTGAATCTCAGCGTGTGGAATGCTGCACATGACGCTGGGGGAATATCCACCAAGTTTTCTTGTTGTCATTTACATATCTCATGATTTTGTTGTCTTTGTTTGCATAGATGAAAATGCAGACATCGCTGCATGCAAAATGTGGAAGTTTGCTTCTCTAAAGTGTCATAATGCTCGCGTGTCGTCTCAGGCGATTGATGTCATCGGTCCTTCTCTCAGCATTGTTATACGCCCTTTTCACATGACGTCACGCATCTTCCGTTCTGCCGCGAAGCAGTGTATCATTACTTCCGCTAGCACTCCAGTTCATAAGGTGGCGGTAATGCACCTATAAACCGCCAGTAAAACTCAAGAAGAAGTTACTTCCGCTAGCGCCTCAGAATGGAGTTTACCAAGTGGCTTGCACATCTGCCACAAATACGGCTAGATGATGTACAACGTTGTGACAAGCAGAGTGGGACGAGAGAGATGCTCGTCATCACTAGCGTCACCGGCCTCGCGCAGTTCCCTCACGGCCCTCGTCCCGCTCTGCTTGTCACAAACGTCTTGCAGACAAATTTTCGCAAACGACAAGATCAAAGCTAGAGAAAGGATACAAATTCTTCTTCTTCTTCTTCTTCTTCTTCTTCTTGTTTGTTGCAAGACGGATGTTATGATACACTGCTTTGCAAAAAGGCGGAAGTTAAGTGACGTCATTGTGAAAAGGGCGTATTGCTCATCTGGACTTTTCATTTGACCTCATGAGGGTGTTTTTGACTTCCGTCGTTGCCTGACTCTTGAAATGTCCTCACGGTCTACTCTCGCCAAACCACCACACACTTTTGTATTCCCTGAAGAGATCTTCATGACGGGATTCTTTACTATGGATGAATGAATTGGATTCAGTAATTGTCAATTAGCAAATGCAAATATGTAAATCTGTGCCAAATAGTGTTGAGTTCAGTGGAATGAACACATTTAACCGTACAACCAAAACATGCAATACAGATGACTGTAAACTGAAATAAGAACAACTTCTGTTACGGTTAATAGTGAAGGCTGAATTCATGGAAAGGAATGTCCCAGTTGGATTTGACCACATAATCAAACGATTTTTCCATTACCGTGATGTGAAAAAGCATCGCAGTGCTGATATGCTGAAGATGTTTGACAGTATTCTGTATTATAATGAGAGAATCGTGACTAAGAATCAAGCAGATTACAAAAGGACACAGAAATAGGTTTTTTCGTTTTTCATTAGATCTTGGTGTAGATATGATTGCGATGAAGGAGAGGAGGATGATGATGATGATCTGAATGTTGTGATATATGTGCTGAAGAGTGAGTGCCGTTAGGCTGGATTGTCTGGAGGAGATGTGAGGTTTCCAGTTTGCTTTGGTTTTTCACGCTTCTTGACAGGAATGTGCTTTCGTGTGTGTTCGGTTGATCAGATTTCTCCAGACGTCTGGCCAG
This sequence comes from Triplophysa rosa, assembly GCF_024868665.1. Classification (NCBI taxonomy): domain Eukaryota; kingdom Metazoa; phylum Chordata; class Actinopteri; order Cypriniformes; family Nemacheilidae; genus Triplophysa; species Triplophysa rosa. The sequence goes on along the minus strand of NC_079902.1, from coordinate 371,197 downwards.
AATAGTTTCTCCTGTCACGCTGTTATAAAGCAGCTCACTAACAGTCTGCTTCAGTTTCAGTTAACACACAAAATTCACCCCTTTGTCTTTGTAGTTATTCATTTGAACATTTGAAGTTGTTTAAAGAAGAGCCGTCGAGAGAGAGAGAGAGTTGCGACAACAGAAGTTCAAATTCTTCGAGCCTCACGTGATTCATGGAGCCTTCAGATAGTTCCAGGAAGTTACGTTTCATCTTTTACTTCTTCATTTCTTTCATTTTTTATTCATTAAACGACTTTAAATGTCTTCAAAGTTCATCACAATCGGTCTGTTTCGCTGCAGATCCATGTGTTACTAGTAACTTCCGTTTCATTGGACTCTCTCTCAACGGTTCTGCTTTAAACAAGTACAAATGTGTCATATACTGTAAATAAGAGTAATGACATCATGTGTGAAAGTTCTCACTTCTATAAAGTCTGTGTTGATGGTTTAGGGTCATTATTTGGTTTGAATTGCAGTTCATCACACACACTGATGTGATGTGGAGCTTAAATCAAGTCTAAATGAACGCATGAATGTAGATGTTTGTCTGCTGGGAAGTGAACGCTGAAGTTTGTTGTCTGTCTGTAGATCTGAATGGCAACGGTTTTATCTGCGACTATGAGCTGCACGATCTGTTCAAAGAGGCCAATCTGCCATTGCCGGGATATAAAGTGAGAGAGATCATCCAGAAACTCATGGAGGAGGGAGACAAAGACAAAGACAACAAGATCAGCTTCGATGAGTTTGTCTCTGTAAGTGTCTGATATACTCAACACACACACACACACACACACATTCCTGATATCACATGTACACAACCCATCCAATGGAAGTTTGTTCTCCTTTTGCATCTAAAACAAATCTCCCCAACAATGCCTTTGGTCTAAAGACTTCAAATGACGTAGACACTTATAAGATATGTAGACAAACATTAGTTTTCACCAGGTAGAATGTTCCATTCCAAATATTTGAGGCATCCCAGTAGTCACATACATCTGCTGAAAAATGTCATTTTATGATTCAGAACTGTCCAAACGTGTGTCTGCTGCTTTATAAACATAAACACACATCAAGTGGCCCAAACGTAACTTCTGGTAGACCTCCGTAAAGAATGAATAACAACAGAATCCCTGTAGAGTAGATTATTTGATTACAATGAATATCAACTAAAATATCAATGTAAATGAAATGTAATATCAGTTGTTGTAGTGAACTTCAGGCAGGTGTGATTCATAGCTAGACTAGAAACAGAACAGAAGAACAGTTCATCATTCTAGATCTGTGGATAATCAGTCAATGCTTTGTTACCTCTGTTGACCACATTTGCAATTCAAATGAAATCTTCAGCAGAAAAACATTGACATTATATCACATTATATACTGCTTGTGCTGGAAGATGAGTGAATGAAATGTGTGGAAGAGATTATTACAGTTTACCGTGAAAGATAAAGTTATGCTTTGAGTTGTGAGATGTTCAGTGTTCATAACTGACAGCGTACGACACACAAGCACAATATCACTGAATGATGAAATAAACGTGGACCCGTGTGAGCTTCACATCACTTCATTCTAAACATCAACACAGAAATCAGACACAAGGCTTTCATACAGGGCTTCTTGCTCAGATGATTGTGTTTGTGTGTGCGTGCGTTTGTGTGCGCGTGAGTGCATGTATGTGTGTGTGAGTGAGTGCATGTGTGTGTGTGTGAGTGCGTGCGTGTGTGTGTGCTTGCGTGCGTTTGTGTGTGCATGAGTGCATGCGCGCGTTTGTGTGTGCGTGTGAGTGAGTGTGTGTGCATGCGTGCGTTTGTGTGTGCATGTGTGTGTGTGTGTATGTGTGTGCGCATGTGTGTGCGTGCATGTGTGTGTGTGCGCGCGCGTCAGTGCATGCGTGCGTTTGTGTGTGTGAGTGAGTGCATGTGTGTGTTTGTGTGTGAGTGCGTGCGTGTGTGTGTGTGTGCGTGCATGCGTGCGTTTGTGTGTGCGTAAGTGACGTCATGTGTGTGTGGTGTGAGTGCATGCGTGTGTGTGTGTGTGTGTGTTTGTGTGTGCATGCGTGCGTTTGGTGTGTGCGTGAGTGCATGTGTATGTGTGTGAGTGCATGCGTGTGTTTGTGTGTGTGTGTGTTGTGTGGCGTGTGCGTGCGTGTGTGTGTGTGTGTGTGTGTGTTGTGAGTGAGTGAGTGTGTTTGTGTGAGTGCGTGCATGCGTGCGTTTGTGTGTGCGTGTGAGTGAATGTATTGTGTGTGCGCGCGTGTGTGCGCGTGAGTGCATGCGTGCGTTTGTGTGTGCGTGTGAGGTGCGTGTGAGTGCATGCGTGCGTTTGTGTGTGCGTGAGTGCATGTGTGTGTGTGTGAGCATGAGTGCATGCGTGTGTTTGTGTGTGCGTGAGTGAGTGCATGTGTGTGTGTATGTGTGCGTGTGTGTGTGCGTGAGTGCATGTGTGTGTGTGTGGTGTGGTGGTGTTGCGTGTGTGTGCGTGTGTGTGCGTGTGAGTGCGTGTGAGTGCATGGTGTGTGTGTGTGTGTGTGTGTGTGTGTGTGTGTGTGGTGTGTGTGTGTGTGTGGTGTGTGTGTGTGTGTGTGTGCGTGAGTGCATGTGTATGTGCGTGAGTGCATGTGTGTGTTTGTGTGTGTGTGTGTGTGTGTGTGTGAGTGAGTGTGTGAGTGAGTGAGTGAGTGAGTGCGTTTATGTGAGTGCGTGCGTGTGTGTGAGTGCGTGCATGTGCGTGTGTAGGTGTGTGTGTTCTTCACTCAGTTAAATCAGATGTTTGTGTGATGGACAGTATTCACACTATATACATCACAGTGTGGCGTGTCTTAATGTGTGTTTATCAGATGTTTGTGTAATGTTCTGTCATGTTAACAGCTGGTGTCAGTGTATAATTGTGCTGTGATACGCTCAACAGGTGTGTGATGTCACAGCTGCGTCCAAACACAACCGTCCATTTGTCATTCAGCTCTAAAAATCTCACAGTTGCCTCAAATATGAACAAAGCCAGCCATTGGTTTAAAGAAACCCATATTACAATCAAACATGACGTGAAGTGAACAGTAGTGTGATATTTCTTCTGCAAACAACAAATGCATATCGAGTAAAGAATCTTTAAAAAGATTTGTGGTTTGTGTTTTCGTGAATGTTTTCAGATCTTTCAAGAGTTGAAGAGCAGTGACATCGCCAAAAGTTTCCGGAAAGCCATCAACCGAAAAGAAGGCATCTTAGCTATTGGAGGAACATCTGAGCAGTCCAGCGCCGGCACACAGCACTCCTTCTCAGGTAAACAACATCAGAACAGTCAGCTGACATCAGCTCTCTCTCACAGCACGCTCAGATTCCAGAAAGTCATGATGTCATCATGATCATAGTGTTGTGTATGTTGTGTTGACTGTTGTGTGTGTTTGAATCCAGAGGAGGAGCGCTTTGCTTTCATGAACTGGATCAACACGGCGCTGGAAAGTGACCCGGACTGTAAACATGTGCTGCCCATGGACCCAAACACCAACTCTCTCTTCAAAGCTGTGGGCGACGGCATTGTGCTGTGGTCAGTCTAACGTCTCATGTCTCGTGTGTGTGTGATTGTGGTGTCTTCTGTCATGTAACACATGTGTGTGTCCTGCTAGTAAAATGATCAACCTGTCAGTGCCTGATACTATAGACGAGAGGACCATCAACAAGAGGAAACTCACACCCTTCACCATACAGGTCTGCTTCTCTACATCTACAGTGTGTGTGCCTGTGTGTGCATGCGTATGTGCATACGCACGTATGTGCGTGTGCATGCGCGTGTATGTGAGTGTGTTTGTGCGTGCGCGTGTATGTGTGTGCGTGTATATGTGCGTGCATGCGAGTGTGCGTGTGTACATGCGTGTGTATGTGTGTGCATTAGGGCTGTCGCGATAAACCGACAATAAATAATATCACGTGATTCTTGCACAGCTTGTGAGTGAAGTAGGGTAAAATGCTGCTGCATCCGAAAGCCAGAGGGCGCTCTCGTGCGGAAACTCCACATACGCACTGCAGAAGAAGACCATAACACGGTCTAGAATCTAGGAAATGCCCATGTGCATGTTTTTATCACTGTTACTCAAGCCTCCTCAGGTATTTTTATGATAATAAAGTATATTTATAATGATCGTGTTTGACGGGTGTTGCTTTTTCAAATGCACGTTATAAGCGACTCAAACTCGCACTGCTTTTAGATCGAGCAGCGTTTCCTACTGATCCCAGAGCCGTGCTTCACGGACAAGCTACGCATTAAAAACAATATCGACACATTGCATATAGTAGCCAGCTTGATTTCAATAGGATTTAGTGGTATTGCGATAAATTATCGTGCAGCCCTACATACGCGTATATGTGCATGCGTGTGTGTGCGTGTGTGAAGGGTAAACCCTACGGTATGGGGACAAAATGTCCCCACAAAGATGGCAATATTTTTGAATGGACATTTTTTGGTCCCCGTGAGGAAACAAGCTTATAAATCACACAGAATGAACTTTTGTGAAAATGTAAAAGAGCAGACAGTTGTGTGTGATTGTTAGGGTTAGGGGGAGGGAATATGATACACAGTTTGTGCAGTATAAAAACCATTGCGTCTATGGAATGTCCCCATAAAACATGGAAACCCAACATGCGTGTGTGTGATTGTGACGTTTTTGTGTGTGGTGCAGGAGAATCTGAATCTGGCTCTTAACTCGGCGTCAGCCATTGGTTGTCACGTGGTGAATATCGGCGCTCTGGACCTGCGGGAGGGTAAACCTCATCTGGTGCTCGGTCTCCTCTGGCAGATCATTAAGATCGGTCTGTTTGCTGACATTGAGCTGAGCAGGAATGAGGGTACGGCTCACTGACACAAACACACAATCACGTCTGTTATTAGATCTGTTAACCTCACACACTGATACAAGCTCACAGTCCTGGACTGGAGACTCTCTGTCTGTCTGTAGTTTTTAGGAGTGACAGTAGGTTTGAGCCTGTAACACTTGTGTTCACAGTCACAGCTCTCATTGTGTCTGTATGAATGAGAAACTCAGCTCAAGCCTGTGTTCTAGCTACACATGATGCGTGTAACCATAGTGATGGCTGTAAATATCAATCAAGCTTTCTGAATATTTACAGGTGTGAGTTTCAGAAGGCTGTTGTAATTTAACTGAACTGAGCGTGAACACAAGCTCAAATACAGGACTGACAGCCGTATACTGCTGCTGCGTGACCGTGATCTCTGATATGTGTGTTGTGTTCAGCTCTGGCGGCTCTGTTGAGGGACGGTGAGACTCTGGAGGATCTAATGAAACTCTCTCCAGAGGAACTGCTGCTCCGCTGGGCAAACTACCACCTGGACAACTCCGGCTGGAGTAAAATCAACAACTTCAGCCATGACATCAAGGTCAGAGTCTTTATCTGTCTGTGCGTGCGTGTGTGTTCAGTGTTGCTCTCAATTATACTGCAGTCTTATTCTCATCATGTGCACTGGCCACTCTTCTCTATGTGAAGTGCCCTTTAAAACATCATCTGACAATCTGTCATGTCTAGGCATGGGCCGGTATGAGATTTTGACGGTAAGATAACCTTAAAGCAAAAGTGTCACGGTTTCGCGGTATTGCAATTACAACACTAAAATGTGTCATTTTCAAATGTCTGCGTAAACAAACAACAACTTTTCAACTGGACACAAATACATTTTATTTTTAACCAACATTCATTGAACATACATGTCAGGTAAAAATAAAGCCTTAAAATGATAATACTCTTTTAAAAAAATATTTTTGTCATAGCCCATATATAAGGCCTAAACATCCAACATTGCATTACACGACTTAATTATGTATTTTTGTGTAAACATCTCATACCTTAGAAACAGTATCACAGAAAATTTGAGTGGTTTTGCAACCTTGACTCTTTCAAACCTCGGTATACCTTGAAACCGGTATTCGGCCCATGCCTGGTCATGTCATTCTTACAGTTGTATACAGTTTATGATCACGTCTACAGGCATCCGACCATTACATCACTGAGAACTGTAGGATGGGTAAAAAATGCAACCAAAACTCGAGCTGTCAGTGTCAAATGATTCATCGCATCCAGAATAAAAGTTTGTGTTTACATAATATATGTCTGTGTGCTGTGCATATTCATTTTGTATTTATAAACACATACACATACATGTTTGAGAAAAATATCAAATGTACAAATGAATAAAGGTTTATGTATAGTTAAAATGTTTGGTAAATATAATTAAATAGGTGTAAATATTTCCTTAATATGTTTTATAAATACAAAATGAATATGCACAGCACACAGACATATGTTATGTAAACACAAACTTTTATTCTGGATGCGATTCATCATTTGACAGCCCTAAAAATACCCTCTGTCTGACTTTATTGGTTAAACAATATCATTAATGGTGATTATTTTACATGGTGACATAAAGCTGTTTAAAATGGTTTAAAAACAGCCGGCCGATATATTGTGTCGATCAAAAGAGGACAGGAAAATAATCAGCCATCTGTATGGGTGGAAAGCCTTGGTAGGGGTGCATCTCTCCTCAGTTTATCAGCTGACACTACATGTGTTAACTAATAACAACACTGACATCATAACGACTTATTATAGTGTGACGTGAACAAGAGCGTGATGTCATTGACATCAGAATGTGAGGGTCAGCTGCGTTTTGTCATGTGTAAAGATGATTTTGTGTATCTTTCTCTACGCTGCAGCTAAGAGACTTTTCAAACGCTATCCAGGTATTTCTGAGGTTCATTTCTCCTGGGCATGATGCTGTTTCATGTCATGTCTGAAAGCCACGTTTGTCCTCCGACGTCCATGCATGAGTGTGTGTTTCTCATCTGTGGATGACATCATCGTGACATTCATCTTGTATGTAAATGTGTTGTGATGAAGTCATTTCACTTCAGCTTTTACAGTGCTGGCCTCGTACAGTAAACACTGCAGACACAGACAACATGACTGGAACGGAAGAGAGAAAATCATTCTCCATGTAATAGCAGTAGAGTCCTGGGGCCTCATTTACCAAACCAGCGTACGACCGAAAACTGAGCGTACGCTCGTTTCCACGCAAAACTTGACATTTATCAATATGGACGTGAGCGGCTGCTACCATCAAGTCTCAGTTCGTGTACGCAAGTTTTGAGATGGGGTGAAGCTCTGTGAACGCTTTACCCTTTTGATGACTGAAAAGGAATCATGACAAATAGAAAGATTGCGGGTTTTTCGTTTAGTATAACAAATGTGAGAATAGATTCCGATGCGATTTCTTATTATCATTACTTTTAGCCTAATTATATGATCATTTAAATGTTTGAAATGACAAGGTTAACGGGTGCTTTTGTGTCAAAATAACCTTCATCAGCTTTTAGGCTACTTCTAAGATAATTTACCACAATTAAAAGTAAAACATTTAAAAACCTACAACAATCAATCAAATTACAAATTACAAGTGATAGCTGATTTGTTTGACAAGTATACATTCTAATGAAGACAGAAAACACACATGCTTTAACGTTGTTTTTATTTGTGCGATGTTCACTCGGGGGTGGAAGGGTCACAGCTCGAGGTTGTGTGGCGGATTCCAGGCCGGGTTGTGGGGGCCGAAGACCGCTGGTCCTGCCGCTGACAGATCTGCAAGAGAACAAAGAAATGAAGCGAACATAGCACTGTGTGTGCTTGATTTAAGCAGCCTGAAATGCAAGATTAGCAGAAGTAATGTAAAGCAACAACAATACTTTCAGTGTAAATAGTGAAACACTATAATAAAATAAAATATTTGCGCTCATATTTACAAAATATAAATATCCAATAAAAAATACAAACCTCAGCTGGAGATCGGTTCACTACACCGACGCTGTTGACCATAGCGATCTCTTTCCAAAACTGTTTTTTGCTTCCTTTGATTCCGCTTTCCAAGGTTAACTTTCATTTCTAAATCGGAAAAGTTCCTCGTTTCGGCCGGATTACGTTTCTCCATGTCGCAGAATCTCGGGGCGAGGCGTCTACACCCTGAATTTATAGGGGCGTGATATGTCAATTACGACCGATTCCAGCCGCCGCGTTTATCAAGGTACGATCATTCGTAGGATGAGATTTGTGGCATACGAATGTTCGCTGAATCACACGTGGACCCTGTCGTAAGACCATTTCTGCGCTCGTTTCTACGTTAGATTGATAAATGAGGCCCATGATCTCTAAACATTTTGTCTTCTTTCTGTTATCTACGATTTCTGACACCGTTTTTATGAAACATGTCTGCTGTCTGTATTAACATATAAATCTAAATGGATTTGAATTGAACTGTACAATAATAATAAAGCAGAGATATGATATGGGCTTTGAGGACACCAGCTAAGAACGAACATGATGTTGGTGTGGATGTGATCTGTCTAGAGATCCTTCCTGTCAGAGGATGATGGGAAAGATGCTCGCACACAGACCGGCTGAATGTTTTGTCAAAGCTTTGTACACAAACATTGCAGAGTGAGAGCCGAGAGAAATGATCGTTGATCACGTGTTTGCTTTGTGCAGGACTCGCGGGCTTATTTCCATCTGCTCAATCAAATCTCACCTAAAGGACAGAAGGAAGGTGAAGCTCACATTGACGTCGACATGTCAGGATTCAATGTAAGTTCAGTCTCTGTCTGTCATGCATCATGTGTCGCATCACATCCTCTACAAAACACGTGTTTCGACTACTCCGAGAACTTGACATAAAGATTATATGAAAGTTTGCAGACGTGCTTTAAGACAGCTGCTTCAGGATGTCCTGTGTTACCAAGTTTCCTGACGTGATTTTGTGTCGGCCTGAGATTGATTGATTGATTGATTCTTCATTTACTTGATGAAATGTATGTGCAGTAAAGACTCTCCGATGGTGATTTCCATGATGGTTTGTTTGGGACACATCACAAGAGCCACTGCACATGCCACAATCCACCCCCGATATCCCACAATTCTCTTGCTGTCAGGACCATAAGAATGTCTGAATTGTGTGTGTGTGTGTTCAGTTGTGTCCCAGATCAATATCATCATCAGCAGTTTTCTCTTTACATCTTCGTCATACTGACTTCATTACGTAACATAAACCTATAGAAAGGAATATTTGATGAATTTGCGCTCCGATGGTTTAATATGATGATGTTTTCCCCGTCCAATCAGTGAATGACACTCATGTTAACGCCCTGATACTTTATAAACACGGCACACACTTGTTTCAAAGAATTTGATGTACAGCATAAAGAAATGAAGTATCTAGAAGTGAAGCTGTGCTGGTGGATTCTGGGATTGCTTTATCCACACAGGACACGCACAGCAGACACATCATAATTCAGCGCAATGCCTGACACTCGTCTCATGGCCAACACAATTCACACCTGGGTATTGACGAATAAACCCGTACCGTGGTGTGACATAGCGAGATTTAGAAAACAAACGGTTAATATTACATGGTTTTATATTATGTATATTAAATAGCGTAATCTTCATTGTTTGTTTTTTTCAAAATTTTGGCCATCACACCATAGGACAAATTTGCATATTAGTCTGTCAACTACCCATATCTATTGACTACTAATTAGCATTGCTATCGGTCAAATTGACATTAAATTGTGTTGAAGTTGTGTTTTCTCTTTGTTTGGTCAATGAATCAAACTGAAAACCTGATCAATATCATGATGATTCACGTTCAAACAGAAAGCTGAAGTGTATGTTTGAGATGTCTCTTTATTTTCACGCGTGTCTTGTGTGTGTGTCGTACAGGAGAAAGATGACCTGAAGAGAGCCGAGTGTATGCTTCAGCAGGCTGACAGACTGGGCTGTAGACAGTTTGTCACATCCACTGACGTCGTGTCTGGAAACCCCAAACTCAACTTGGCTTTTGTGGCTAATCTCTTCAATAAGTACCCAGCACTGACCAAACCTGTCAATCAGGACATTAACTGGGGTCTTCTGGAGGGTGAGTACTGACCTCTCGCTCTCTCTCTTTAATGCATTATAAATCACCGCCACACTATTAAAGTGCTCACGCCACACACACACAATGACGTTGACTCCAGACAGTCCAAAAATACCCTCGAGGCCTCATGGAAGGAACACGCGGGACTTTTTTAGGATCTGGTCAATCCTGGCAGCCAGAGCTTGGAAGGGAGGGCCAGACTTGAGTTATTTCCTGAAGTTCAAACACAATCCGCCCTTATGCTCATATAACACTGCGCCATCTTGTGGTCGATCCGATGGCTTCTCTACCATACACAGCCCTTCAGGAGATGAATGTCTGAAGCAATATTTCATCTGTTTAGTGTTGAAGTGCAGTCACCTGAGATGAGAGTAAATGCTTTGGATTACGTACGCTGTTCGTCCTCAGAATAAGGAAAACATGGACTGAATGTTGTTGTTGTTGGATGTGTGTAGGAGAGACCAGAGAGGAGAGAACGTTCAGAAACTGGATGAATTCTCTGGGTGTCAATCCTCATGTCAATCACTTATACGGGTACACACCTCACTGATGATCTCTACGGAATACATGATAATAGTGTGCACGTGCTTCAAGTGTCTCGCTCTTTATTCTCAGAGATCTTCAGGACGCTCTGGTCATCCTGCAGCTTTACGAGAAGATCAAAGTCCCTGTCGACTGGAACAACAAAGTTAACAAACCTCCGTATCCAAAACTAGGAGCCAACATGAAGAAGGTATCGCATCATATTATGATTTTACATCACTGTTCAAATGTTCAAAGCACCCGCAATTATTCACTTTACATTTATCGATGAACTTGTGCAAATGGATACTGCAGTATAGAGATGAGAGAAAAGTTCATCATTCAAATAATGACCGCTGAACAATACAAACGTTTGATTGACATTCAGCAGCACACAGAGTAACATGACAATGAATGTGTTTCACATCTGATATGACAACCTGCATTTCATATGTGACCGTATACAGTCAGTCAGTCAGTCATGTTGTGTGTGTGTGTGTGTGTGTGTGTGTGTGTGTGTGTGTGTGTGTGTGTGTGTGTGTGTGTGTGTGTGTGTGTGTTCAGCTGGAGAACTGTAACTACGCTGTTGAACTGGGAAAGACCAAAGCCAATTTCTCTCTGGTGGGCATCGGTGGACAAGACTTGAATGATGGAAACCCAACTCTTACTCTCGCTCTGGTCTGGCAGATCATGAGAAGGTGCAGCATATAAAATCACAACAGTACTGTCAAAATACCTCGAAGCAAGCTTCCAAAAATACACAGGAAAATAAAACATTTACATTTATTCATTTGGCAGATGCGACTTACAAGTAGGGGAGAGCATTTATCATTTTGTCAACACGCTAAACAGTACCGTTAGTTTACAGGGCCTTCTTACTGGAGGAGAGAATCAACAACATGAAATAACTTCTATTAGTTATTGGCTGGTCAAAAAAATGCAGAACAGGAATGTTTTGAGTTGTTTTTTGACAGTCGGGATGGATGTATCTGGTGTATTTGGAGTTCTTCATATGCTCGGACCCTCTGCACCAGGATCTTTTCATTAAACCTTTGAAAACGTTTCTGTTTATTGAAATCAAATCCTACAAATGATTGGTTAAACCTAAAATAAATAAGAAATAAACTAAAGTCAGTTTAAGGCACTAAAATGATGAACATGAACAAAACCTAAAACAAATGAATATAATATATTATATAGCAACAAAAAAAATAAACAAACAAATAATCAAATGCCGAAGCACACAACAAAATAACCAAAAATGTAACTAAAATGAACATCAAATTGAAAAGATGACTAAAACTGGATTACCTCTGTCAGTCACATTCCGTTTCATAGAGACATGAAACATGGGTTGTGTTTGTTCATCGTGTGATGTAGATACACTCTGAATGTGCTGGAGGATCTCGGAGACGGACAGAAAGCCAACGATGACATCATCGTCAACTGGGTTAACAAGACTTTGTCACAGGCCGGAAAATCCAGCAAAATATCCAGTTTCAAGGTACACGAGATGACATACGGTCGCTAGTAATTGTTTTAGAATTGCGTGTAGTGAGTGAAGTGTTGTGTTGTGGTGTTCAGGATAAAGAGATCAGCTCCAGTCTGCCAGTGGTGGATCTCATTGATGCCATTCAGCCCGGCTGTATTCACTACGATCTGGTGAAGACCGGCGCTCTTTCTGATGCTGACAAACTGGACAACGCAAAGTAAGACAACGACAACAACATGCATATCGAGTATTTCGTCTGTGAATGTGTCAGGAGTGACCGTTGCGGAGAAGAGGTGTACAGTGATGACCTAACACATGTGTTCGCTCCGTGTGGCAGGTATGCCGTGTCCATGGCCAGGAAGATCGGCGCCCGCGTCTACGCCCTGCCCGACGATCTCGTGGAGGTGAAACCCAAGATGGTGATGACCGTGTTCGCGTGTCTGATGGGCAGAGGGATGAAGAGGGCGTAGAACGTCACGCCGCGCGCGTAGACAACCCGACGCCCACGTCCTACCCACAAGCCATTTGCTGGTTGAAAGGCTTTTGGTTCAATAAATCGATGACAACCACAATAAAACGAAATCCATTGCCACCAGATGTTAAAGAATCTGGTTTGGTGGGACTACAGGGATGAGGGAATGGGCTTCAAGATTTGGGAATGGGGAGGGATGGATCTTTTAGAGCAAACATTAGGATTCCCCACAGACAGCAGCTGTGACAGGAACACGCCTTAAATGTCAAATTCTGAGTTGCGAGACGTCTCGAGCCGTTCCTCACTCTGCTTTGTGTACTTTATTTACGTAACTGACATGTCAAACCTGAAAGCTTTCTAACGTTAAGCGTGACCATCATCACATCTGGCCTTACTAGATGCAGTATTGCCTCTATGCAGCACATGATTGTTTATGTTTTCCCTTTGTGTTTTATACATGTTATAAAAATGTGCTGCGTAAACATCGTCCTTTTCAACACATTCCACACTTAAATTGTCATTGTACTATTTGTCTCATGTATATGTATAATGGAAAAGGCTTTTTACGTACGAGACGGATGGAAACAGAGTGAACTATGCATGATATCTCTATATTTTGTTATTTAAAACCGTACACTCATCAGAATGACTGTAAGATGATGCTCAGCGTTCGGGCTGGGGATGAAACTGGAAGTGGCTGCGGCGTCATGTTGCCTATAGACAGACACGACTCGCACCAAATGTCTGTATGTAACCAAAAACATCTTACCAAATAAAACAAAAGAATAAAGCCCTTCATATTTCACCTTCGCTGTCTGTGAGGTTTTTTAACAACGTTTCATTTGCATGGAGAGTGTTTTGAGTATTTTCTTCAATCCAGGGTTGAAAATGGAAGAGAACGCGTAGTCCACGGAGGGAATTTGCTGCTGTAAATGAAAATTCTGTCATCATTTCCTCACCTTCGAGTTGTTCCAAATGTGTGTAAATGTCTTTGTTCTGATGAACACGGAGAAAGAGATTTGTAAGAATGCTTGTAACCAGACAGATCTCGACCCCCATTGACTCCCATAGTAGGAAAAAAACAATGGTAGTCAAAAGTGCCCCAGAACTGTTTGCTGTCCTACATTCTTCAAAATATCTTCTTTTGTGTTCAACACAACAACAAAAAAGATAAAGTATTTTTCCTACTGTGGGAGTCAATGGGGGGCAAAATCTGTTTGGTTATAAGCACTCTCCCAAATATCTTTCTCTGTTCATCAGAACAAAGACATTTGTAGAGATTTGGAACAACTCGAAGGTGAGGAAATGATGACAGAATTTTTATTTTTGGGTGAAGTGCCCCTTTAAAATGTAGACAATTTACATATTTATTCCATGTTATGGAGTCCAAATGTTAGGCAAATTGCAAAAGCGGGATTTTCGGCATCTATGGTTTACCAAATATAAGAGATATACCCAACGAGAGTGCATCAGTTAGTCCATATAGAACATGTTTGTGTTGGTTATACAACATTTTCTGTATGCACTGAATACTGGCATGATCTGTGTGCTGTGTTTAACCTCATCAAACTTGACTGTATCCCACAATGCAATGCTCTTAGTTTGAGCCGTTTCTATCACATCATCTTTATTACACAAAATGACAACGTTTTAGAGTTTAAATGACAGAAATGCAACACAATCTTTACTGCATTACTGTACTGTTCATTTTTTGCATTATTGCAGTTATATTTAAGATTTTATATGACAGATGCGTTTACTCAAAGCACCTTCAACAACTTTACATTTTTAATCGATATACAGGAATTTGGACACATGGACACAATACATTTTTAATAGATTGGACAAACATTTCTAAATTTAAAGTTCAATGCTTTCAAAATAGTTTACACGAAAAGGTTTACAGTAAATGAAAATGAAAGTATATTCATGAAATATAATGAACTACAGTGCCCTCCACTATTATTAGCACCCTTGGTTAATATGAGCAAAGAAGGCTGTAAAATAAATCTGCATTGTTTCTCCTTTTGATCTTTTATTCAAAAATATACAATATTCTAACATTCCGTTAAAGTAAAACAGTTTGAAGTGCATGGGGGGAATATCACATTATGAATATTTCATATTATTTCATATTTAATGAATTCATATTTTCTTTCCCCACTGGCAGATTTTTTGAGCATTTTTCTTTTGGAGAAGACAAGACTTTGTTAAATAATTCACTTTTCATGTAAATTTACTTTGGCTTAAGAATGTTTAGATGTTTGTACTGGAAAACAACACAAAAATACTGAGTGTAACATTTGTGCGTGTGTGTGTGTCGGTGCTCTTCAGACACATGAACATCTGCTGGCAGGGGCGGACTGGCCATCTGGCATTCCGGGCCGGACGCTTTGGCCGCTTCGACGGACGTATTATAAATGTGAATGCATGCAACGTGAATGCAAAAGACACGTATGCGTTCCACCCACCTCCCCGTCGACAGATTTAACCATGCACAACCAACCACCACCCCCCCCCTCCGTCGACAGAAATGTTTGAAGGCCGATGTGGGCCGATTTTTTTCCCAGTCCAGCCCTGTCTGCTGGAATAACAATCAGCCCGCATGTATAAAAGCACACGCACACACATGTGAATGACTGATATCCTGACAGATAAACACATGGATGATGAGGAGAGGTGGAGTGCTCTGTGATGTCTGGAGTGTCATATGCTAATATATCTGCCCGACTCTCATTGTCTCTTCAATCACTCCAGACCAGCGCCGTTCACATCACAGCTCTCTGAAATACATCAACTGTTCACTTCAGTCACAGCAAGAGAGAACGAGCGACAGTGGCCATATCTCATCTGCTGAAGAATTCATCCACAGGCCACTTGAAGAAGGTGAGAAGAAAACACACAGGTGAGTGAACACATCTTCTCTTCCAGACAGCACTTCGTATAATTCAAGAAATTTCACATCTAATTACAAAAAACAGACAGCGTCTTGCCTCCTCGTTCGTGATCACGTGTCAATGTTGTACGTCAATGAGCTGAATGTCTAGTTGATCACTGATGTGAAATCTGCCCGCTGTCCTTCTTGACCTTCATCATCGCAACAAGAGCGTGCTGAACTGATCTCATGGAGATGTTTTACACGCGGACTCTCTTCACAGATTTTGTGGGTGTAGTGGTGTGTTACAGGATGGCGGGTCAGGTGTCGGTGGAGAGCATGGATTTATCAGCTCACAGACTTTCTGTCAAGACGTCTGTGGAAGACGAGTCCGAGCCGGCAGACAGCACTCTCAGCCGGTGAGATCTTGTGAACGTTTCAGTGGATGCGTTACGCTTGAATGGGCTCTGATGCGCTCGCGCTGTCTCTCCAGCGGTCAGTCCGTATGTGATGACACATCTTCAGAGCTACAGCGAATGGCCACGCTGGATCCCTGCAGACTCACCTCACAGAACTCCTTCAGGGGTCGAGGAGCGCTCTCCAGGTGACACCTCAATGGACACAATACATTCAAATCATGTTTATAAACTGGGACAAGATTTCACAGGATTGATTCCCATCTGAATCATCTCCGCACGGTGAGGTTCAGAATAAAATGTGGCATTTGGTTTGTTGGAGTTGAAAGTAAGTTTGAATGTCATGCATGTGCTGTGTAGCATTTGAAATGGCAGGTTTGAATGAGAAGCATTTGTTTTGGGGAGTAAGGTTGGTGAGTATGGTGGTGACGCTCAGAGACTGGGCTCATAAGAGTCTTCAGGAGGAACAGGAGCGGCCGGACTCATTCTTGGAGCGTTTCCGAGGACCTGAACTTCAAATCGCTCCCAGTCGAATAAGCATCAACAGACCTGACGCGCATGATGGAAACAACAGCTTCAAAATCAAGTGAGTTTATTTCTCGCATCATCATCATCATCCTCTCTGTGTGTGAAAATGCAGGAACACGAGTGTTTGTTTGGTTGTTTGTGTGATCAGGAAGAAGTGGGATGTTTTTCTTCTGGCACCTGCTGATGATCTGTACTATCGTTGGCTGTTTGTCATCGCCTCAGCGGTGTTATACAACTGGTGCTTTGTGGTGGCTCGGTAAGACTTCATTCTTCCTTTTAAAAGACATTTCAAGCCAAGTTGAAAATATTCTACATCAAATATCCGGAGATCCTGAAATGAATTCTGAACCTGTAAGCAAATGTTGCAAGAAATGAAGGTTGAAGAAGGTGGATTGAATGCTTGGCCTGTAATGAAGGCATCTGTTCCTCCATTAGTAACCAAATGACGTGCGCGTGCGTGCGTGTGTGCGTGTGATGGGGTCTTTTATTTTCATGCTGATTCATGTTAATGCCTCTTTCATTATTTCTATCTCAAACACAGAGCGTGCTTTGATGAGCTTCAGAGCAGAAACTTTATTCTGTGGCTGGTTTTGGATTATCTCTCTGATGTCATATATATATTGGACATCTGTGTTCGACTGAGGACAGGTGAGGATCCTCCAGCATATACAGTGTGTGTCATTCTACACAAGTGCTGCGAATTCACCTTTGCGAGGTTGAAAGTCTTCCATTGAAAGATGTTTTGTTTCTATGTGATATCATTCAAAATCATGGTATTGTTTTATACAGATAAAAGAAAAGGTTTCAGTACTTCCGTGATTGTTCATGACATATTTGGACGGCATGGCTGTTGTGACAGAAATCGGTTTGGTGTTGACCATTCAACCCTTTTCTTAAAACGTAAGAACAGCAGAGGTGTAAAGAGTACCTGAAAACCATACTCAAGTAAAAGTACAGATACCTTGCAGTGAAAATGACTCCATTACAAGTTACAAGTCACCAATTCCAAAACGACTTCAGTAAAAGTCTTCGAGTATCTGATTTGAACAGTACTTGAGTATTTTACTCATACTGAATGTAGGCTCAAAGAAGCACTAGTCCTCAACACTTAAGAGACACGTCAGTGAAAAACTAGAAACAGAAGATACGTGAGGAGAGCAATCGCATTTATTTTCTTAAATCATAATAAGACTGAACACCTCAAAATTGCAACAAATCATGGCCGACACCATAACCTACGTCATTACAAACACCTCATTTAAGCTCAAGTGCTCAAAAGTAAACCAAAGTCCTTCAAAAAGGTCTCTTCAATATAACAGATAAATAAAATAATGTTAAGTAGAATTAAAAAGTCAAAGCCTTTTTGCACTGGACATGCTGGTTTGGGCCTCATGGCCAGCTGCAGTCATGTCCTCATTTCACATACACTGTTAGCTCTTATCTGCCATTTCTACAGTAATATACTGTCAACACTGTTGCCTGCTAGTTACTGTAGGTGTTTTACAGTAAACTACTGCAATGGCTGTTTGAAGATACATTATTAAAGAATCTATTAACGCACTTAAGTCACACAGTCTTAGATGAACAAGTGTAAATAACAGATGAACACAATAAATCTGTCAAGATTTCACCAGAGGAGAATTAAACACAAACATCAATAACATCTTCACATATTACAGACACCACTTTCACTTTATTTCTGTCATCTGTGTAAGATCTTATTGAGATTGAACTCGAGTTCATAGTGGTTCAATTATGTTTTAAGTCACCATTATGGCGATCAGTGTTTGCTTTGGTTGCACTCTTTGACTTTCTTGTAGCTTTAAAATGTACACTTATACAATAACACTGAAAGGGACTTTACAGGAACCGCAACTTTATGTTTGCTTAGTAACTGAAGATACATCTGAAAGAATACAATCATTAAATAATAATAATATAGCATTTAAGATTTATTAAGATATGTTTGGTAAAGTGATTACATGTTATAATGGAAAGATCTCTGTCAGAAAATCTTTCTTTGCAATTGAGACACAGTTAGACACTTGACATACAAACCTCATCAATGATGACAAACAATCATGAATGAGTTTTGTACTATGTACCCAGCATGCATTGCAGCATGAAGCTGTTCAGTTGATTGTCACCATTGTTGAGATTCATATGTGGATTGTTCATTTCTCTGTGTCCGACTCATTCTATAGGTTAATATTTTGTCTATATAGTGTGAGAGCACTTTTGAAAATTGAAATACTACACATTCTTTTTACTGGTTTACATCACTTCATGGCAATAGTCCCACCACATGGTCAAATTTTGAGCAAACATGTTTAGAGCACATTTAGGAAGAGTTAGTTTTAAAAACAAGAGCTTTTGTAGATGTGTGACCTACAGTAACTAGCTGGCAACAGTGTTGCCAATATATTACTGTAGAAATAGCGGGTAAGGGCTAACCGTGTATAAACCGCCAGCGATTGACATCTACCTGATACTGCACTCATATTCATATAAAGAAGCCATGTTGACAAGTTTTTGTAAGTTATGGCAAAATCCACAAGATTGTAGTACCTTCATTACCCTGTAAATGGCAATATTAATTATAAGATAGGTGTCATGCAAAATGTAATGTGTAACTGCATTAGTCATTACAAATGTAGTGGAGTAAAGAGTACATATACTTGTTCAAAAATGTAGTTAAGTAGAGAGTAAAAGTTGCTAATATCTTTAATACTCAGTACAACTACAAAGTAGCCAAAAAGATACTTAAGTAAAGTAACCAAGTACATTTACTCCAATACTTTACACCACTGAAGAACAGTAAAGTTCACACATCATGGACCTGAAAATAATCAAATCATGTAAAACACATTTTTTCTCTAAAATTACATTTAGGTTTTTTTCAAGTAGGCTTTAGCAAGTAGTTTGGAAATGACAATTTTTCTTAAATGTTAAAGGTTATTTACTCACCATGTGATCCAGGGTGAGAAGACGGTTTAATCTGTCTGGATGGTCACATGGTTCGGGGTGTGACAAAGTATTGTGTTTCGGTATTGACAAAAAAATGGTGGACAGCAATTTTCCTATCTAAAGAAATTCTTGAGAAACAATCTAAAGGAGCAGAAAACCCATTTTAATAAGAACTTGACGAGGCACATTATTCTGACCTTTCATTGTCACTGGTAGTATAAGTCATTTCTTCGATAATCAACTCAACTTTAAAAAATGCTCACCACAGCATGAAACAAATAACTCAACCGCTCTCTCTTCTATAGTCAACGTCATTCCTTTGACCGATTGAGCAGATATATTATCACTCATCCTGACAAACTGGTCTCAATATAGAGATGATATAGGACATACTGTATATATATATATATATATATTTAAATATACTGTATGTGAAGTTATTACATACAACAAAACATGTGTGTGGAGCGACAGTATTCTGCACCACTTCTGTAGAATGACTCGCATTTGATTCAAGATCTGCAAACATTATTTTTAACCAGTTTGATTTAACGTTTGAATATTTCAATATTTTCATTTGTAATTTGGGAAAAATGTTGTCATTAGTTCACAGAAGGAAACAACAATGATCTTTTTTTTTCTTCTAGAAATAGTACATTCAGAAAAATCATTTTGCAGTGATCTCTTTTTTTTGTATAAAGGCCTCTGAAAGCCTCGGCGGTAGTGGTTAGATGATGTGGCTTTATTTGTCCGCCTGTCCTGTAGGTTTTCTGGAGCAGGGTCTGCCGGTGAAGGACCTTACCAAGTTAAGAGAAAGCTACTTTCACACGTTCCAGTTCAAGCTGGACGTGCTCTCCATACTCCCCACAGACCTCGCCTACATCGCCACAGGCATTCACGTGCCCGAGCTGCGCTTCAATCGACTGATGCGCTTCTCTCGCCTCTTTGAGTTCTTCGACCGCACGGAGACGCGCACCAGCTGCCCCAACGTCTTCCGCATCTGCAACCTGGTGCTCTACATCCTGGTCATCATTCACTGGAACGCCTGCATCTACTTCGCCATCTCCAAGTCTCTGGGGTTCGGCTCGGACCAGTGGGTCTACCCGAACACGTCGGACCCCGAGTTTGGGACGCTGAGCCGAGGATACGTCTACTGCCTCTACTGGTCCACCCTCACGCTGACCACCATCGGGGAAATGCCGGCCCCCGTGCGCGACGAGGAGTACCTGTTTGTGGTTTTTGACTTCCTCGTTGGCGTGCTCATCTTCGCCACCATCGTGGGTAACGTGGGATCCATGATTTCCAACATGAACGCCACCAGAGCCGAGTTTCAAGCTCGCATGGACGCCATAAAACACTACATGCAGTTTCGCAAGGTCAGCAAAGAGCTGGAGGCTCGCGTCATCAAGTGGTTCGACTACTTGTGGACCAATAAGAAATCGCTGGACGAGCAGGATGTTCTGAAGAGCCTGCCCAACAAACTGCGGGCCGAGATCGCCATCAACGTGCACCTGGAAACGCTGAAGAAGGTCCGCATCTTCCAGGACTGCGAGGCGGGACTGCTGGTGGAACTGGTTCTCAAGCTGCGGCCGCAGGTTTTCAGTCCCGGCGACTACATCTGCAGAAAAGGAGACATCGGGAAAGAGATGTACATCATCAAAGAGGGCCGTCTCGCCGTGGTGGCCGATGACGGGGTGAACCAGTTCGCTCAGCTGACGGGCGGCAGCTGCTTCGGGGAGATCAGCATCCTCAACATCAAGGGAAGCAAAATGGGCAACCGCCGCACGGCGAACATCCGCAGCATCGGCTACTCCGACCTCTTCTGCTTGTCAAAGGACGACCTGATGGAGGCCGTGATGGAGTACCCCGACGCTAAGAAGGCGCTGGAGGAGAGAGGGAGGCAGATTCTACTGAAAGAAGGCCTGCTGGAGGAGTTGGGAGCTGCCGGG
The DNA here is from genome assembly GCF_024868665.1 of Triplophysa rosa. Classification (NCBI taxonomy): domain Eukaryota; kingdom Metazoa; phylum Chordata; class Actinopteri; order Cypriniformes; family Nemacheilidae; genus Triplophysa; species Triplophysa rosa. The sequence continues at coordinate 349,989 of NC_079902.1, read as the reverse complement.
ATGGGAGAAGAAAGGGTAGAGGAGAAAGCGCAGAGGTTGGAGGCCGGTCTGGAAACGCTACAGACTCGCTTCGCTCGCTTACTGGCCGAGTACACGGCCACTCAACAGAAGCTGAAGCAGCGCCTCACCGCTCTGGAGTGCAGGACACGTCAGTCTGCCAGCGGGTTTCTCTCTGATGGCAATGACAGCACCACTGACGGTGATGGCAGCCGTAGTGAGGTCAACATCTCACTCTGACCAATGAACAGCATCCGTATGATAACACAAAATGTTACGTGTTCAAGGAAAGTATACAAATGTGATAGTTAGACACATGAATGTTCTCACACTCTGTTATCCTTTGCTAAAGAATAACAATAGGTTTTACATAAATAAAGCAGACATTAGCCTACTGAGATGAATAAAAGCCATCTTAACAGAAACAAAAATGTTCACGGTTTCATCGTCCCGCATCATGTGTTTGTTCTACGTCTTACAATATTATTAATATATCTGCTGTGTAAGAATGATGCTTTTCTCTTCCCGTTATAAAATTTATGGACAAAACAAAAACTGAATATGAAAATCTCTGTTCTTCACAGTTCATGGGCTGCTTAACTATAGAAATCGAATTAGCTGTTGTTTATTCATCTTTGAAACAATTCATTCAATTGTAAACATGTGTTTATTTTATCTTGGCAGATTAGTAAAAGAGAACTTGAAAAACAAATCATTTGGTCAGCTATTTCTAAAAGTACACTCTACTTTATAGTACATGACGCTGTTATATACACTACCGGTCAAACGTTTAGGATCACTTACTGATTCTTTGTTTATACATTTTTTCACATTTTAAAATAATGGTAACTTAACTTCATCAAAGCCATGGAATAATACTGTAACTGTGGGAATTATGTTGTAACTAAAAGCATCCAAAATAAATGAACTCTATGTTACTGTATATTTGATCATCTTCAAATCAGTCACCTTTTGCCTAGAATTTGCAAAATCATACACTTGGCATTTTATCAAGATGCAAGTCGATCCTTAACTTTTTTGACCGGTAGTGTATGTCACAACTTAAAGGAAAAGTGATTCCCCCAGTGATGTTTAGTATCAAAGTTTTGCTCCTGCAGGTGTCCTGGAGATCAATCTGCTTCCTCCAAAACTTTGTGGGCAAAGTAAGGTTCCATTTAATTTGTTTTTAATGTTCTCTTTAGTGTTTTATAGAATCCGTGATACAAGAAAGGTGACCCACTGTCCACACAATGTTTCATCTAAGCAAAAGCACAATTTCTCATAACATACACATCATTTATAGGACGTGAAATGTTGCTTCAACAAAGTTTTTTTTATGGGTGAAACATCTGTTCTTTTATTATTACATTTTAGTTCGTTTTGAAATGTTGAATTATCAAAGTGAGCCAAACTAAGATGAAAATTTAGGATCGTAGCAATTTTCTTTTATAGGGTGAGGAAAAATAAAGATGCGGTTCCTGTATTTTATGTTGATACCGCTAACATAGAAGTAGACGAACAGATGAAAGGTGAACTTAATGTGATCGTCCACAGCAAGAGCTTCTAAAATTAACAACACACCGGGATTAGGCAAACAGTGACAAATATACATCTTTGTGTGGAGTGATACTGCCCTCGATGAGTCGCTGTCACTTTGCCCTTCCCAATATGGCGGACCCGTACAGCTCAAACGCCCAGTGCCGCGATGGATGCCTGATCTTAATTCTTTCTCAAATACCCACAAGAGCGAAAATCATTAATAGACACAGTATATTTATGGGTATTCTTCATTCCTTGTTATTTAACGCTGTAATATAGACGAGTGGCTAAATATATAAATACATACACAAACGGTTGATGTCTAGAAAATATGAATAAATGCATTTACTTATATTCATTGATTTCACAGACGATAAAACTTCATTGTAAATTCTACGCACATATTTTTTGTTCATTTTAGGATTATTATACAATTTAAGATCAAATTTATGTAAAATAAGGAGGCAATATAATAATGCCGCTATTGCTAAGGCAGTGTTTCAGACACCTGATGCAAGGGTCCTCATCAGCGCATGTGACGCAGTGCTGCGCGCGCGGAAGCTGTTTTCAATCCGTAAGTTTGGAATGTAATTAAGGTATGATATGTTTACTAGTCATTATATGACTTCATGTAGTATTTGCTGTTTTGTTTTATAGTAACTTGCGTGGCGGACTCGAGCGTGAAGAAAACGGCATTCAGTGAACTGTCAGTTAGCCACACTGAATTCAAAACTGTTTAATATCGTGTACTGGGTTGAAGACCTGCTAATAATACTCACAATAGCTGATAATCAACAGAAAGGATGCTCTGATTTCTACTGAATGTGTAAGAATAAGGCCAGCTCGATATCGAAAACATTAGCGGTGTCTCGAAACCTCGCGAGCAGTCTACGTAGACAGCATTCTAGGTAACTTATCATAGTCTGAGATGGCGAGTTGACTGGACAAAAATGCGGTCTACGCTAGAGACACAGCCATTGTCCCCGCGAACCTGATGGCAATGTGTCACATTCGTTGTCCCCAATAAAGACTCAATAAACATGCATGTTTACTTTACTTTACTTGTCGACTGTTGGAAACGCCGGTGATGTTAAAATCTTCAAACGGTTATGTAACGTTAACATTTCATTTGTGTTGCAGCACTATGGCGTTTAACTTTACACAAACAGGCACTGGGGGCTTTTCCTTTGGTACCCCAGCACCAGCAGGAGCACCAGCCTCCACAGGCTTCAGTCTGCAGACCAGCGCTCCTGCAGGAGGAGGAGGAGGATTCTCTTTTGGGACCAGCCAGCCTCAGACTCAGACACAAGGTTTCGGAAACCAGCCATCCCAGATTGCACAGCCAATGCAGAATAATGGCAGCGCTCAAGGTGGATTTAGCTTTGGAGGCCAGACCCAAAGCAGCACCCCTAGTGGAGGCTTTTCTTTTGGGTGAGATTGCTGGCGTTACTTAAAGCAAGTTTGTTTACTATAGTAAATTAAGCAAGTGTTTGCATGGATCAGCAGGGTTTGGTGTGATAACTGTTCTATTGTCTTCTTGCATCTAGTGCGACTCTTCCAAAACTCAGCACACCCTCAGCATCTCTGCCTGCAAGCACAGGTGCTACTCTGGGGGCTTCCACTGCTGGCTTCGCTCTTGGAGGTCTCAACACTCAAATGACCACTCAGATGACCCAGCCACCCACGGGAGGATTCAGCTTTGGAACACCTAAAATTCAGGCTACTTCAGCTGCCCCTGCCCAGCCCACCCCTGCCCTCTCACTGGGGGGGCAGTCCACAGGTAAAACAAGCATCTGTACACCCAAGAAATCCAAACGGGAGTTTTGTGGCTTTTTTAGTTTATGTCTTGTAGCATTGAGGTCACTCATTTGCTAGTGTACTAAAATAAGACTGATGCACATTGTTTCTGGGATGTTTTGGGTCGTTGGGCATCAACTGGCCTAATTCTTCTGTTAGAAAGAACTGCAACTAGTCCAGAGTGAGATTGTAGAATCCAGGTATTTATTTGAACAGTCAGTGATGTGCATGTGCTTTTCTATAGAAAACAGGAAATTATAATGAATACAGATATAATGCAGATACAGAGTGGCAAACAGTGTCGCTATTAATTATAAACAATTAAATGTAACCATGAAAATTTAAACTTGCAACAGTATACGACAAGTATATTTTGCAGACAATATGACCTCAATACAACAATATTGGTGGAGTGAGTTTCCCGCTGCTGCAGGTGGCTAGCGGTGTCAGGTAACACGCGCATATGCTCATTACTCAAACCCGCTCTTCATAACGCGAATATACAATTAAGGATTAAATAACTCTCTCCTTGACAAATAATGAAAGCTATATATTCATATGGATGTACAAACACTCTGAATAACGTATTGCTTCTTGATACATGTATCAATTACGTGTATTGTCATGTAAATGTCTGATATGGTAAAGGAAACCGATCTAAATGTTAACTCACTTAGAAACACATTAATATTGTTGCTAAATAACATCACTTACTTTAGTAGGAACGCACAGTAACACCACACAAACAAAAGTGGACTTTAGTGGTTTGAACATATAACAACCAGGAGGCGATGTGAACTCCGTTACACAGAACTGCTGACCAATGTGAGATCAACAGGTTAGGCCCGCCCATGCGCAGGGAATTCTGCACATTGTTGATTGTGTTTTTCATTGTTCAGACTAGTAGTACTAGTAGGTTTAATTCATTGCTCTCGGTTTAACTGAACTTAAGCCTCGGCCTGTTTTACTGATCACGTTTCAAAGTGAATGTCACCACAGTCTCACTTAAAATAAAGCTTAAGTTATAGTCGTGCGTAGGACCTACGGCGTAGCCTACGTACGTAGACGACGCCGTCGTGAACATTTATGGTTCTGCGTTGAGAGTATGCGTCGTACTGCAATTACACCGCCGAAACGCTAGTTGGCTTTTTGTGTTTTCCCGGGTTGCTCTTCTTCGCCGATGTTTTGTGTGTATGCTAGTGTTTGCAAGCGATGGAAGCTGATCGCATCTTAACGGAGTTGGAGCTGATCGAAGTAGAAAAACAGTTACTTTTAATTAAATCACTTAAACAAAAAGCTAGAAACCAGAGATGTCGATGCTCGCCATGTTGTTCTTTTGTGGACTCTGAACTTGCCGGAAGAAGACGCCAGAGAAGAAGACGCCAGAGAAGAAGACGCCAGAGAAGAAGACGCCAGAGAAGAAGACGCCAGAGAAGAAGACGCCAGAGAAGAAGACGCCAGAGAAGAAGACGCCAGAGAAGAAGACGCCAGAGAAGAAGACGCCAGAGAAGAAGACGCCAGAAATGCATAGAAGGAAGTACGATGGTGCCAAACCGACCAATCACAGCGCTTGGGGTCCGCGTAGGGTCAGCGTTGAGTTGACGCGTTGTTACATTTTTGGAGAGGTGCGCGTCAGGCTACGGCGTAGGGTATGCACAGGGTACGCGGCTCTGTGTAGGCTACGCCGTAGGCTAAGCGTAGGTCCTACGCAGAACCATAAACTGACCTTAAGGTGGTGGCACATTAGTAAGGATGTACATTTTTAATTCATAGCCACAAACTTTCCACCACTTGTAGTGTGCAGGGTTCTGTATTCTAGAAAATCATTCCGTAGCAGAAAGTAAATCAAAGATATCCAATCATAAACAAATCATTTTGTCGCGGTCCTTCCGAAACCTCGGGTGTCCAATTTGACTGTTTTTCAGAAAATGTAAAAAAAAACATTGGACTTTTGTTGACAAGCACTTTTTAACACTTTTCATTGGTTAGATAAACATAAAGAGTGACTAATAATAATGATTTAATAAAAATCACCACATTTGGAGATGCAAGGTTTCAGAAGGACAACAGCGATTTGGCAGTTTACCATCTCACTTCCTCTAAAGCCACCTATCAGCACATAGCCAAAGCAAACAAAAATGGTTTCATCATTTGTGTTCATTCCAATGTCAAGGTTTCACTCTCGGAGCTTCTACTCCTGCCTCCATAGCCTCCGCACCTGCTCTTAACTTTGGAACTTTGAAAGCTTCAGGCATGTAACCAATGCGAGTCATCTTATAATTGTTTCATAAACTGTAAGGAGAAAGATTTGTGTATAATTTCTGTTTTGTTTTAGCCACCCCAGCACCTGTGAGCATTGTCCCTGCCAGTCTGTCCTCATCAGCTCCAGTGTCCTCTCTGTTTGCTGCTCCTATAACCTCCACATCCATCACAGGATTCACACGTGAGTTCATCTTCTGACCTGACCTGACCTTTACGAACACAATCTGACTGTCACCTTGAGCACACGTAGCCATGTTCTCATAACACACACCGACTGGGTTCTTCTTGAACACTGTACTAGAGTCTGTGCAAAATACATTCAAACAAGGACACGAAACTTGCTTTACGCAACTGCACGAGGACATGCGTCTAGACACACAATGTCAATTAAATCTGTCAGGTATTCTGAAATGCATCTGTAAGTTCAGAACAAAGTGTCAAAAAACGCTCCTCATAGCGCTAAAACAAGCTTCATTTTCGTGTGTGAACGAGATGACGGAGGCTTGTCTTTCTTTCTGTCAGTGGGCTCATCGATGGCGTCAGTGGCCGCTGCTGTGACGTCAGCCTCCAGCGCTTCCACAATCCTAACACTGAAACCGTTAGGAACTGCACCTACTATAACCACAGGTCACCATCTACTTCTCTGACACTGAAGAGCCATCTGCTCTTTCATCTCTAATCATTTCTCTGATGTGTGTGTAGCTGCTGCAAGCACCGGAGCTCCCACAGGCTTTTCTCTGGGACTGAAGACGGCCGTATCGACCGCACCAGCCGTCACATCTACTGCTGCCATAACAACCAGGTGCACAGCTTTACACGCCTGAAATGTGTTCATCGTCTGCTTTCTCTAATGTGCTTGTGGTGTTTTTGTTCAGCACTGCTCCGGTGATGTCATACGCCCAGCTGGAGGCTTTGATCAACAAGTGGAGCTCTGAACTGGAAGACCAGGAAAGACACTTTCTACAGCAGGCCACGCAGGTCAATGCCTGGGACCGAATGCTGGTGGAGAACGGAGAGAAGGTAGAGATGTGGTTCTCCTTCTGCCACATACAATAGCGCTATCATCGCAAGAGTTATTACACAGCCAACGACTGACATACACAAGTGTTTATAGAGAATATGAAGCTGACGTCACGCCCTATTTTGCATGTTGCAGTGGCGCCGCCATCTTGGGAGGATCATAAGAACCATGGGCTTTTCCTGAACGACTCTGCGTAATGCTATTGCAGTTTTTAAACACAGCAAGACCGACCTACCATAGTTATATTTCCTAATCAAACAAGAAAAGCAAAACACTGCATTAAGCGCACTAGCAGCCATCCTCCCAAGATGGCGCAATATTCAACGTGGCGTGACGTAGCTTCACATTCTCTATATGACATTTATGGTCAAATGTTGCTCGTCACAGCTGGATGGAACAGCAACTTAGTCAACAGTGTTTTAGTTAAAACAAAAGTTGACATGGTGTTTTCTAGGAATAATCCTATGGAGCGATTTTAGTCTCATTAATTATTCACGCGTAAAACAAGATACACACATGCGTAAACAGTTTCACATGAATAAAACCTCATTTACGTGCACAAAGTATAAATATACATTTACAAAAAGCAATTCACGTGCGTAAAACAAAACTAATTTCTCATAAAGTACGTTTCGCAAACATACGACTGTGCACAAATATTTCGAAAGTTTAAAATGTACACGTTTATCGTGTTATGTGAATGTGCAACTCGTCACTCACGTGTGAATCGCCTTGGATGTGTGTGTGTGTGTGTTTTTGAGACTCTCCTGGCAGCGCAACCCCTCCCACGTGGGTTGTCGTACTCTTTAGCCAATCAGATTCATCCTTACCATTCAACCAATCATAAACGCGGAGAGCACAGGGCTCAAGGAAAACGGCTCTGCGCACCTTTTGCGCAGTTTGACTCACTTCATGTGTTGCCAATTTAGTGATTTTTCAGCCCCCTTAAGCGAGATATTTTCCAAAAGGCGGCTAGCTACAAATCTATGCGCCCATACAAAACTATGTTTCCAAGAACTAGTCATTTATTATCCGTGTTCATTTAAAACATACATTGTATGGACATACAAACATGAACACATCTCAAACAGGCTCGGTTTGTTACCCAGACAGATTTTAGCAGTTCAGTGGTAGTGACTGCTGGTTGTGTAGTTTTAAGTGGTCATGTTCACTCACTGTTTCATACTTTTCTGCTCCAAAATAAGTTAATAAAAACAGATTTATTGCGTGGCTGTATTATGTTTTAATACAGCATCACAGCTCAGAGAGTAGATTAGCGAAGCTGTACAAACAAACGAGCCTTCAGTGCTAACACTAGTGCTCCTTGATTTCTGTGCTCTCCACGATTATGATTGGTTGGATGGTAAGGTTGAATCTGATTGGCTGAACAGGATGACAACTCAAGTGGGAGGGACAGCGCTGCCAAGAGAGTCTCAAAATACACACACACAAATCCAGGGCGATTCACACGTGAGACACGGTTTGCACATTCACATTCAATGATAAACTTGTACATTTTAAACTTTCGAAATATTTGTGCACAGTTGTACGTCTGTGAATTGTATTGAGCGTTTGTGAAACATATATTATGAGAATATAATTTTATTTTACGCACGTGAATTGTTTTTTTGTGAATGTACATATATAATTTGTGCACGTGAATTAGGTTTTATACATGTGAAACTGGCTACGCAAGTGTACATCGTGTTTTATGTGTGAATGATTAATGAGACTAAAATCGCTCCATATAATCCTGTTTGAATTTTGCACTCAAGCAGCTTTTGTTTGTTTTTCTGTTCATGTTGTTTTTTTCTTTGTTAGATCACAGCTTTACATAAAGATATGGAGAAAGTGAAACTGGACCAAAGAAGGTACGTTTTGTACTCGTAACACTAATAAGTCATTAAAGAACATTACTAAGCCATGTCAAAATCAAATCCCTTTATTGTCACTCAACCATATACACAAGTGCAACAGTAGGGGAAAAACTTGGGTGCAGTGTTTTATGTTCAAATACTTTCTCCATGTTTGTACGATAGGTTAGATCAAGAACTGGACTTCATTCTGTCCCAGCAGAAAGAGCTGGAGGATCTTCTTGCGCCATTAGAGGAGTCTGTCAAAGAGCAAAGCGTAACCATTTACATGCAGAACGCAGATGAGGAACGCGAGAGAACGTAAGAACAAACGCTATCATCCGTCTGTAGCAGGGCTGGAGAATCCTGCAGAGTTGAGCTCCAACACACCTGCATTCAAGTGTTTGTGATGTTTGTTGAGGGTCGGATCTAAACTCTACAGGAGAGTGGTCCTCCAGAAGCCCACCCCTGACCTATAGGCTCTGTATTTTCCACATGCACTATGCTTTTTCAGGACTGCATTTAGCGTCTCCTTTGCATTACTCAGGTACAAGCTGGCAGAAAACGTGGATGCTCAACTGAAGAGAATGTCCCAAGATCTGAAAGAGATTATAGAACATCTCAACACATCCAGTGGACCTGCTGACACCACTGATCCGGTGCGTTACATATGCTACATAGTGCACATACATACATCTGTGTGTTATTTGTCACGTGCTTTGACTAAGAATCATTTCTGTTGTGTTTCAGCTTCAGCAGATCTGTAAAATCCTCAATGCACACATGGACTCGCTTCAGTGGGTGGAACAAAACTCGGGTTGGTGTCTTGTTTTGAGTTTTGTTAATATGTCGGCATACTCCTAAAAGTCTAGTAGATTGAACAGAAGAGACTGTAAAATGGCCAAATATATTGAGTGACGTTGCACTCCTCAGTTTTGTCCAGATCTCGAGAATGTGCCCCCCCACACTAACAGTAACGTGTAGCAAATCAAGTGACTTTGTCATGGCTTGTTTAATATGAAAGGCATTTCTTATGATGAAATCATCAGTACGCAGTGTCATGTGTTGCATGTGTGTAAATAACGTGCTGTCTTTATGTGCAGTTTTACTCCAGAGGCGATTGGAGGAGGTCTCGAAGTTGTGTGACAACCGCAGTAAAGAACAAGAGAAGAGCTTTCGTTTAAACTTCCAGTAGTCATGCATCAAAAACGCTTCATTGCTTGTAAACTATTGTCATGTTTTTGGTATTTACTTCAAAATAAAATAAATATGTTCTGCCTGTTTCCTCTTGTAGTTACTTAGTTCTGCATATATTTGTATCTGTTTGCATTAATGGCATAATTATTCTCAGCAATATTTGTCAAGAGGTGATTAATTTATTTGAGTAATGATTTCATTCATAATCAAAATTAAGAGCACTTTCACTACAAAAGGTACAATGGTGACTTTACACCAACAGATGTCACCATATATATATATACTGTGCTTGATAATTTGGTGACAATAACACACCACGTTTAATGCCTACAGTATATGCTTAATAAACTGCTACATATAAACCAGAACGATATAAAATCCTCATATTCGCATTTAAAATGTATGTGTGTATACAAAATTGACTGTATGGGTATTTCATACAAACGTCTATCATCAGAATGATACAAGGATGTATTGAATGTTTAAGGACGACTATAATGTATTGTGAGAGACATGGCCCAACACAGTTCGTGTCTCTTGAATGTGTCTTGCTGTAGCAGCTGGCAGTCGTTTCTTTCACACCGTGAGCACAGACACAGTTGTTTTTTACAGTGTGAAGCACCATTTACTGGCTCACTTTTTTCTTTGAATATATTTCTCAATCCACCTGCCAGCGTTAGAATTGACCTGATTCGATTTCTCTTCCCAGTGACAGAATCATTGATTTACACTCGTGTCTTCCGCTGCCTTCAGTCCAGCAGAACTGTATCGTTACCCACAAGCTGTGTTCTCAGTTAGCAGATGATGTTATTCGTTTCTTTAGAGGGAGATAATGTCATGAGTTTATTCTGAAAGCTGATAAATAAGTTATGTCGTCATTTATATTTCGTTCAAGACTAAAGTTTGTGGATGGATTTGTTGAATGTCTATGTGCAAATCTACGATAACGTTACACTGCCACCCAGTGCTTAAACCGATTTGTCTTTCTGCTCATAATTATTGTTCAGTTGATATGAAATAAATGCCAAATTCGAGTTATGTGTTCAAAAATATTATTTTTCTGTTCCCCAGATCTTTTTACGTTAAAACCAAACACACGATACAGCCATAAAAATCACGGACACAATATAAATGGGCCTAGGTATTTTATTTATTAAAGCATAAGCAGTACAAAAACTTCTGCCGTGTAAATGTTAAATAATACAAAAAATATTTTCAGTAACAAGGATGTGATATTACACGGCTCTCTGTAATAGTTGATTGTGATTGGCCAGTCGCACCATACCGAGGTCTGTTATCCCTGTTAACCGCTAAAACTGAAAACACACCGACCGCACGGCTCTCACTAAATCCTTGGCGTTGGAGTCTGACGTCATCACGCAACCGTGTTTTAGGCAATTTGAACAATTATGGGTAGTTTAGATGGTTAGAGTTGAAAAGACTTGAAACACCGAGGATTTAATCAAAACCAACAAGCCACGCCCACGGATCTGACTCGAAACACCAAAGATTTAGTGAGAGCCCACACCGCACATCCTATAAACATGACAAGCGTGAGCGACTGCATTCGGCGCTGCGCAAATCGATCGACGTATCGCGAGAGCATAACTCTGTGTTCAGGAACGCATAGCTCTCGAATCTCTCTCGCGGTACTGTGATATCATGAGGCGATCGGTCTGCGCAAAGCAGCGTTATTTTTTTCCTGGTTCACACCTATGAACAGAATGAGCCAATCAGCTGCAGATCTAGCTTACAGCAGCATGGAGCCTGTCATTGTTTAATATCAAACCGCTTCTTTTTGTCCGCGCTTAGGAACAATATTCATAAACATTTATAAGCATTAGCCTACATTTCAGAAGATTTTGCAGCTGTATTTCATAAAAGAAATGACCACCGACATCTGCAGGTATGTGCACTTCTGAGGATGCGACTGCATGCACAGATTCATCTCCACATGCGTGTAGTCAAACATGAACTGCGCACACACTTATTGCAAAGTCTGCAGTGATATCAAACATGCAAAGGCAATGGCATGTTGGGGTCACGGGATCAACGTAGACACTAAAACAAAGGAGTGCCGTGATTTTCGCACATTTATTATAATAAACGCCGGTACGCCGAGCATGGATGTAATCGTTGCACTCATGCCCTAATTTTCTGTCGCGCAGTTTTTTTCTCTGCAATAAATGCATTAATTTATTCACTCACTCAGTGATTATACAGCACCTTCGTGTGTCCTGTCAAAATACTTTACGCAAACAGAAAGGGGGCGATTTGTTTAACGCGCGTCTCTGTGTTCCCGTGCAGTACATTCAGAGTGCGCGCGCGCACACGAGATGAGTTTCGCGTGCGCCATTTTAGCGCGTCTCGAGCCATCCAGCAAGATGGCGCTCTCGCTTTGTCTGCTCTGTTATTCATAAAAACAGTATATACATTCATAATGCACTTAAACAGCCAGTGGATCGAACGGACAGATCGCATTTGCTCGTGGTGACAAGTTGACAACATCTGAGAGATCTGCGCGTGACATGAGCATCTAGATCCTGAGGTGGGTTAAGGGATGAAGCCGGGCATACACACACTTTACATACATGTCTGCGTTGCAACTAGTCAGATGTCAACATATAGCTCGTTTTAAATACGAGTGTAATGCGTGTGCGTTTTGCCTTTGTTTTATGAACGCGTGAATTATTTATCTCGTGCATACATCAGTCAGATCTATGTGCCGTTGTCTTGTGCTAACTAACGTTAGGCCTTTTCTCCAACAAATTCTCAGCACTTCAGTAAAATGTGTGCGCTTTAACATTTGGAGAGTCTCCGTGGTGCTTTGTTATTATATAAACACGTGCATTGAAATCAGCTGATAGTCAGATGACATAACGTTTTAACAGCCAAAAACAGAAAGCTGTAGATTTGTTGATGTGTGTTTAGTCATGTTTGCCTCGTTTTCAGCGTGTTGGTTTAGTGCAGACATGAACGGATTGTTTGTTTATAAAGCAGCGCTTATTAACGTGCGCCTTCTGTTACCGGCTCTTGTGTCGCGCGCTAAAGCTTCTTTACTAACACACTGGAGACCGGAAGTCTGTCAGATATATGGACTTTTGTCTTAGGAAATGTCTCTTTCCTTGTTGCTTAATAGGTATTTTATATATATATATATATATATATATATATATCACATTAGTCAATTTAATATTTTTATAATGTGGAATCTTATTATTAAACGGTTTTTATTTTTGCTTAATTTTATTACCAGGTCTGCTTTGAAACATGTACTTTGGGTGTGTATATATATTGTGATACAGCAATAACAATTTATTTCCACATTTTTCATAGAAAGTTTTGTGTGAGTGCCACTAGGAGGCGGCAGTGGTGAGTTTTGGAGACGGTGGGCGTGTCCCAGAGCTCCACCTGTAGGGGCAGCATTTAGTTTTTAAGTGAATATCTAGCAGAGGTAGGGCTGTCACGATTATTAAATAATCGTCTCATCGCGATTATTTGACCTCATCGCGATGGTTTCAGATGATCGCAATTATTGCACATCTCTATAGAAGACACTAGGGGGAGCTGTAGTGCATCTGCATATTGCATATTTTAGTGTATATATTGTAACTTAAGCATGGTAATACTTGTAAAATGTACCACCACAACACAATCACTTTAAAAAAAAACTAAAGCATATACCATAAAAATAACCTGCAGTACAATTTAATATTATTTCAGTGTGAAAACCAGTCTAGCAAAATCTCATTAACACACAAGTAAACTTTTATTGTAGTCTTGCAAGTGAGAAAAAACATACTAGACGCTTTTCTATGACTGATAGTATTTTAATGGAGGCTTCAATTCACTCCTGATCAATTTACTTCATTTACTTCAAGTATTTGGTGGTTGTATTATTGACAGGTGAAAGCCTAAACCTTAAATATATGACCCAATTTTTTCTGATGTACTGTATTTCCAAGAAAAAAAACATAGTCTTTATATTCAGAACAATATGATCATTTCAAAGCTGAATAAAAAATGTATGAGAATTAAAGGTCAAAGCTCTAAACCAGACAATTAACCGTCAGCCAAATTTCATAATCGTGACAGCCCTAGACAGGACCCCAATGTAAACCGCAATGATGTGTTTAGCGCTAGGGCTGGGCGATAAATGACAAAAATGCAAACTCAATCATTTTTTCCCATATTGATCGTTAACAAATTATGTTAATGTTGTCAGCTTTGAGAGTATCCCAACCAGTGGTGTAAAGCAGTGGTTCCCAAACTGGGGTACGCGTACCCCCGGGGGTACGCCAGGTGACGGAGGGGGTACGTGAACAAAATCCTGAAATCTACTGTTTACTTAATTATAACGCACCTGACAATCAACCAGTCATGTTTTTCTCACAAGATAAATATAAAGACGTGCTCCCTCTAGTGTACACACAGTAAAATAGTGGTCACGTAGTGCCATAAAAGGTCAAATTCATGACATCCAATCAAAAAATATGCGTCCACTCATGCGTAAGCGCACGTCTTTACGTACCGCATGTAATTCGACTGCACGCGGCTTGGAACGAAGCAACAACTGCTTGTTAAATTAAAATGGATAAGTGGTTGCAAAGGTTTAGGCCCGCAGCCACAGAAATAAAATCGACTCCTAGCAGCTCGGATGATCCACAGTCCTCTGACCACACCCCGGTCCCTCCGACAGCACTTCGGCTGCAGGTGTAAATCAACCACCCGCTCCGGTTGACACGACACAGATAGTGATGCATCGGAGACTACAGCGTCAACTCAGGTTCAGCAGTTCACAGAAAGACGATCAAAAAGGCATAAATATGATGAGAAATACATTTCATATGGATTTACTTACATTGGCAGTGACGAAAATCCCAAACCACAGTGCGTTATATGTGCAAAAGTACTCTCTCATAACTGCATGAAGCCAGCGTTTTTGCGCAGGCATTTAGTAGAAACAAAGCATGCGACTTTGAAAAATAAACCGCGAAAGTTTTTCGAAAGACAATTAAGACAACTCGGGAGTAGTAAGGCCCTTATAACAGCGTCAGAAAACCTTAATAAGAAAGGACTGGAAGCATCCTACATGGTGAGTTACAGAGTGGCTAAAACGGGCAAATCCCATACTATTGTGGAGAACTTCATTCTTCCTGCTGCAGCTGATATTGCGGGTATTATGCTTGGGGAAAAAGCCAAAAAAACAATACAGAAGATGCCGTCATCAGACAACACAGTTTCACGTCGCATCGCTGATATGGCAGAAGACGTTTTAAAACAGCTATTGCTTCGCATAAAATCCAGCGAATTCTACGCTTTACAAATCGATGAATCAACGGATGTAGCTGGTTTGGCTCAGCTGCGTGCATATGTCCGGTATATTTATGATGGTTCAGTTATGGAAGATATACCTTTTTGCAAACCGTTGGAAGGCAGAGCAACTGGAGAGGAGATTTTCAAAGTTTTAGATGGCTTTGTAACATCACATGGACTTCAGTGGACAGATTGTGTGGGCATTTGTACTGATGGACAGTGACAGCCATGACAGGCAGGCTGAGTAGACTGGTAACACGTGTGCAAGCAGTTGCACCCTCCGCGGTTTGGGTACATCGCAGCATCCACAGAGAAGCGCTGGCCACCAAAGGAATGCCTGAACGTCTTAAGGAAGTTTTGCAAGATGCTGTAAAAATTGTAAACTTTATTAAAGCAAGGCCTTTGAATTCTCGTTTGTTTTCTGCATTGTGCAATGAAATGGGCAGCGACCACGTCACATTGTTACTACATACTGATGTACGATGGCTGTCCAGGGCAAAGGTTCTCACACGATTGTTTGAATTGAGGGATGAACTTAAAGCTTTTTTTATCGACCATCCCTTTGAATTGAGTAACTGCTTACACGACGAAGAGTGGCGACTTAGGGGCAGTCATGGCCTAATGGTTAGAGAGTCGGACTCGTGACCAGAAGGTTTCCGGTTGGATTCCCAAGGCCAGTGGGTAACGACTGAGGAGCCCTTGAGCAAGGCACCTTACCCCTACTTGCTCCTCGGGGCGCTGCAGTGATAGCTGCCCACTGCTCCGGGTGTACGTGTGGTCACCACTTGCTGTGCGTGTGTTCACTACTCTCTGGATGGGTTAAATGCAGAGGTCACATTTCGGGTATGGGTCACCATATCTGACTAATGGGTCACTTTCACTTTCACTTACAATATTGGCCTATCTGGGTGATGTTTTTTCCTGTCTGAATGAGCTGAACATCGGATTGCAGGGAGTTGCCACAACCATATTTAATGTACAGGACAAAACTGAGGCCATGATCAGAAAGTTTGCTCTCTGGACTAATTGCATTAACGAGAACAACACCGAAGCCTTTTCATCATTGCATGATTTTTGCTAGCAAACAAACTCAGCCTTACTAACAGCATTAAGCGTGACAATGAAACACCTTTCTGAGCTGTCTTCGCAGTTGCGCAAGTACTTTCCCGATTCAAACACCAGGATTCGCAATCCATTCTCTGCAAACAGCACAGCGCACCTTCCTGTTTCTGAGCGAGCGAGTCTCATTGAAATCTCTACGAGTGTCGCTTTGATAATTGACTTCGCGCAAAAATTACTGACAGACTTCTGGATAGCTTTACATGCAGAGTATCCTGCCTTAGCCGATCGCGCTTTGAAAACATTACTGCCCTTCTCCACAACGTATCTTTGCGAGAGTGGGTTTTCAGCACTTGCCCACATAAAGAACAAATATCGACACAGACTCTGCATAGAGAATGATTTGAGACTCAGACTTTCTCCGATACAACCAAACATCAGAGAGTTATGCAAGTCATTTCAAGCACATCCATCTCATTAAACAGTGAGTCATTTATTTATATATGAGTCATATATCATTTATTGTTTGATAAAAGAAAATTACATGTATTTAGAATGCAAATAAAAAAATGTTTGAGACCACAAGTGTGACTGTAAGAAAGGGGGTACGCAGAATGATGTTAAATCCCTGGGGGGTACGCCATTGTAAAAAGTTTGGGAACCACTGGTGTAAAGTAACGAATTACAAATATTCAAATTACTGTAATTGAGTAGTTTTCTTTTCAGGAAATGTACTTTTTTAAGTA
Organism: Triplophysa rosa; assembly: GCF_024868665.1. Lineage (NCBI taxonomy): Eukaryota > Metazoa > Chordata > Actinopteri > Cypriniformes > Nemacheilidae > Triplophysa > Triplophysa rosa. The sequence goes on along the minus strand of NC_079902.1, from coordinate 333,202 downwards.
GTTTAAATTACAGTGTACTTTTACTTGAGTACATCTTTAGTGCTGTATCGGTACTTTTACTGCGCTATTTTTCCTCACATTGTCGTCGCTACTTTGTTTAATTTTCATGTGATTGGATAAAGAGAATAATCAGTCCCGTCACGTGACCCCGCCCACTCAAATCGCGCATAGAAAACTTGCGTCACACAGATTTCAAGACATCTGCCGCCAATTTAGTTTAATCATGGAGGAGGAGGAACGTGTGCGGCAGGCAGGGCACGCGCGTATCAAACGGCGGTTTTGCGCACTTGAAAGTCATTGCGGGAAAGGGACACAATACGAAGGCTCGTCCGAGATATGCAGAAATATTGAGTTCCTGTATCACTCCGTTCACCAAGTTTCATCCAAACGGCTATATCATGAGATCAAATCTCTCTCCAAAGTCTCTATCAAGTGCTCTGCCCTTATAAGTGAGTAGGGAACATATGCGATTGGACGCATGCGAAGCAGTTTGGCAAACTGTGCATTACCCGTTATAATGTTGTAAATAACGTTCAGTTTCTTGCACAGTTCGATCGACTCGCTTAAATAAGACGTCATTAATACATTGAAAGAAGCCGCAGGGATTACTCTTATGTTGCCTCTTTCTGTATTTTGAAATTTTAAAGACATGAACCATGAAAAACCATGGACCACAGCTCCAGGTAAAAATCTTTATTGTTCTACCACAGAAATAATGTCCCATACATCTTGGATGGCTTGAGCTTGAGTAATTGATCAGCCAGCTCCTCTACAGATATGACAGAATATGAATCCAATGCAGTTTAGGTTACAAATACATTTTTTGCATGCAGTATTTGGGACACTTTTTGATTAATTTCTGCATTGTGGGGCCTAGTACACATGATTGAACAGTGTTGGAAGTGCATAAATGTAGGAATGCACTGAAACGAAAATTCTTGGCCGAAGCCGAACATGATGTGAAACACTTGGCCGAAGGCCGAATAATACGGAACACCGAACATGGTTTTTTGCATTTCTTCTATTTATTAAGCTATTTTTTCACTATTGCACAAACTGAAGCTTTTTATTATTTGTCTGGCTTTTCAATAAAATACAATGCAACTTAATATAAAATTGAGCAAGACAAAGTACATTCAAACAAAAAATTGAGCCCTCTCCCTTCATGAATAGCCTATATTAATTAGGCCTATAACTGACTGCTAAAAGAATGTAATGTAAGTTACTCTGTACCCCTACAACAAAACACTTCATTAAAAACTGTCATTCCACATTAGGCCTATGAGATAAAAATACAAATAAACTAAAACTGTTGGATTATTATAGGCTACATTGCAAAATGATTTGAGAAAAAAAACATCCAATGCAAGCAATTCTGACTGATTCTGACTGACAACCATTTCAGTTCACGTCTCTCCTCCAAACTCCGCCCACAAAAGATGACTGTTCTCTCAGAAGGTGCACTCGTGGATGCACCGAACATACTTTGACAAGTTGTTTAGTACATGGAACTGTGTGCACGTGACCACTGTATATTGTCGCGAGCGGTGGGGCTACTGTCAGACCGCCCGCTTCCGTCTGAAGTAAAGTTACCGACCGGTAAAGACGCTTTCATTCGGAAATTTACTTCCGTGCGGCAAGTCCCGTGCTGTGTCTTTCTCTGACACTTTAAAATGCTACATGCACACACGCACTGCCAAAATGTTTGCGGCAGTAATAAAGCGCACGCGTCTCTCTCTCCCTCTCCCTCTCCCTCTCCCTCCACCCTCCCTCCCTCTCCCTCTCCCTCTCCCTCTCCCTCTCTCTCTCTCTCTCTCTCTCTCTCTCTCTCTCTCTCTCTCTCTCTCTCTGCGCTGGTTGCAGCTTGATCGTATCACGAGTCATGTTCGGTAAAATTTATTCGGCCATTTCACACATTCAGCCGAACATTTTCAGTGGCCGAACATTCAGTGCATCCCTACATAAATTATTTTAAGTGGAAAGCTGAGGTCACGATAGACAGACAGAACAACACATTGAGTGGTTATTTTGTCTGAGTTGTATCCAGTTATATGCTTTATCAGTAAGGTAAGATGTGTTTTGTTATAAGTAGCTATTTTCTATATAAATCTCCAAATTTGATTATTAGTAATTATTCTTAATTCATTAAATAACACCGCCTAAAAAGTAACTAGTAACTAGTACTCTGAGTAGTTTTTGAGAAGAGTAATTTTTACTTTTACTCGATTACTTTTTTTTACACCAGCACTTTTACTTGTAATTGAGTACAATTTCAGCAATGTAACAGTACTTGTACTTAAGAAATGGTTCATTAATTATATTTTGCAATACAATGTATTACGGCTGAACGATTTTGAAAAGTAATCTAGTTGCTATTTTTTTTACCAATATTGCAATTGCAATTTAATGTGCAATTATTTTTTTAGGCACCTTACAGGGCTCTAGACTAACTTTTTGAACTGGTTGCACTGGTGCGCCTAACTTTTTTTCTTAGGTGCACCAGCACAAAAGTTAGGTGCACCAAAATTTTCGGCCGCATCACATTTAACACTGCAATTTTACAAGTTCACTTTTTTTTAAATCACTGTCCATATAGGCAAAATTGACATTAAATGATTAGCTAACAATCTGGTCAACATAAAGTTCTTTATTTGAAGCACAATTCTACAAGAAAGGTAACTTACTGAAGAAGTGTTGGTGCTTAAAGTGCTTCACTGAACTGAAACTTAAACCATCTCAAGATGAATGGACCAGGGCTTGACATAACCTGGGAGGTTGATGGCTCCGTGTCAGAGCATTGCTTATGATTTTCGGACGGATCAGGCCTTAACTTAACATTATTCACGAAAAAGTTGTCAATCGTTCTTTTCACCTTCTCTCATCATCCACTCTGTTTAACTGACGGGCCTGTAGGCTCCTCCCCTCTCTGTCTGACTGCAGCACACGCATTTTCACACGTACACACCAGGTGTACACCAGGAGGTTGCGCTAGACTTTTTTACTGTCCGTCATTTTGACTGACAGGCTCGTAAAAAATCCGTCATAATCTATTATTACCCGTCACTATGGTGCAAGGTGGCGTTAGGTGGTAATTAGTATGTTCGTGACGTCATCACGCTGTACTTGCGTCTCGGAACTTGTATTTTAATACAACTGAATGCCCAATAAAGCCGTTGTTGTTTATATTCATCTATATATTTAATGTTTTAATGTTTATGTTCATATGTGATTCGATCTGGGAAAACCCAACACATGGTGCAAATTTATATATTACAGTTTTTGATACCATATTCACATTTCCAAATCAGTTTTTATTTTTGCTCATACCTTGTGTATGTAACAAAAGTTATGGCTGAGGTCGGCTGAAGCGCTAGGATTTTCAGGAATGGAATTTGGAGGAAAACGGGTTTAAAGTTAAGTGATGAAAATAAAAGCACAACAGTCCAGTATCACAAGTAAAAGTCACTTTAGAGTAGTAAAAGACTTTTTAAGACTTAACAATTTAATAAAAAACATTTCCCAGTGTTGAAGTCTAAAAATACTGTACAAAACCGTTTGAATAAAACGAAAGTAAGGAAAATGGTGCGGGCACACTTAAAGAACGAGAGCTCTGCCGTTATCACTACACAAGGAAACTAGCAAACATTACGGACAACAACTAATAAGCAGTGAAGCAAGTTTTACCTTGTTTATCATGTGCATAGTGTCTGGACTTCTGATCATCCCTTGTATGTTTTGCGGTCGGATAACTCCCGGTGCTGCAGAAGGGGAGCTCTGTCATCTCACGAAAACATTGTATAAAAAACTTTGCATGCCGTAGTTTACACAGGACTGGCGGGAAATGTGCATTGATACTCCTTCATTCTTCATGTTATGTGGTTTACTTTGATAGGTGAACTGTCTTTCCCGCGTCCCAGCGTGACATCCGACGGGTTTTCCCAGATCGCAGCACATATGTCTAGTCAGTAACAATGACAGGTGAAAACACGCGAGCATATCACGCTCTAATGAAGGGAAACGGGGAGTTACAAATTGCCCTCATTGTAATCTGTCAAAATGACGTACGGACGGCCTTCAGGTTTTTCAGTCACTGGTAAAAAAAATCTGTTAATGACAGAGAATTTTCGGTTAACGCGACCTCTGGTACACACACGTACAGGACAATCTGGACCACGGCCAATCAGAAGGGGGTCCGCCCTTCACTATCTCTGATTGGTTTAGACCACGATATGGGCATAATGTGTGTCTGTTGTTGAATCACAAGAAGACTTTCAGTCGCAGAGACTTTTCTCCCTCGAACGGCTGGTCGCACCGGTGCGACCTCAGATTTTTCTTAGTCGCACCATTGAGAAATAAGGTCGCACTCTAGAGCCCTGCCTTATCTTCTGTATTATTTAATAAAGAAAATCAATAAATCATGATAACCAACGCAATATTAGACAGATTAACCATAAACTATAGGCCAGGCTTCAGATGATATTAGTTGATGCATGAATTGATTGACATATTTTTATAGAACTACCCCAATCATACTAATATATTGAATTTGTTAAATTTCTAGCCATGTAAACATGTAATAATTATCATGACATAATGCACTGACAAATAAGCTTGGTATAACATGAAAGTCATTAATCACAGAAACTAAAGTGCAGATTACATGAATATAAAAAACAAAACTGTGGCTTTACCACACTCAGTAATTTGATAATGCAGAGTCACTGTAATAAACATATCATTAACATGTTGATTGCACTTAAACACTGTCTGTTAACTTACTAGACAATCTTTAAATAAAGTAAAAATATAAACTATTAATATATGTATTATCTTATATATTGTCTTTTATTATTGTGTAAGTGCTGCATGACGTTAACAGTATTACCCCTTGAGGTAGCATTAGGGGCGATTCACATTTTGCGTCTAAAACCGCGTGGAAAACGCGAGCCTCACTGCTTTCTCATGCGGTGCGCGTGCGGCATTCTGAAAAGTTGAACTATTTTCATCTTGATGCGGCGCCGACTGCACGTCTACATTTAAAATAAAGAATATGCGTGTGGAAAAGATGCGAAATGTGAATCGGGCATTAATGTTAGCACACACAATACCTGACACTGCGCAGCATCATCCACACAAAACAGCAAAAATAGTCCAACACAACTGACGTTGCTGTTGCTCTTTTACACTAAAGTTTCCACAGTGCCACGTTCTGTCGAGCTTGAGGCCATTGTACAACAGGTCAATGTACAAATTCATTATTTTAAATGCGGAAGTGCGCTTAGAGACAGGCACAGTCGCTGTGTGCATGTGGTGCAACATGCTCTTCAGCCGTGGCTCATGGTTCAAATACAGACGCGCGGCAATCATGCTGAAATAGAGAGTGACGCAATCACAACGCGAAAAAGGTGCAACACGCTCTCTTCACTCGCCAGTCACGAGGCCATCCCGAGCACTTTGCGGAAAAGGAGAACGCAGCGTGCCGCGCATTTTCCATGCATTTTAATGCTTTTGAGATGGTACGGGTCAGCTCCGAGCAGGGCTACATTGAACTGTACATCCCCATAATTAATCACAGTCTTTGCGGTTAGAAAATCACGTTTTATCACATCGCAAATGCAAAAATACAGAATGTTACCTTTCACAAAAAAGAAACAAATGTTAACTTTCAAAACAGTAAGAATGATCAATATCATTAATATCACCTAATTAGACATGTACTAGTGCTACACAAAGGTTATTAGACCAAGTCCATGAACGACCAGTACCAGTTCATTTAATCTAATTTTGACTCAATTGACCTGTTCAGTGGGCGTATTTATTCAGTACATTCACTGCTGACACTGCTGACACTTGAACGCTATTGGCTCATTCCTCTTTGAAGAAAAGAGCTGCACTGTTTTTCGCTGCAATGTCTTGCTCGAGCAGTGAGATTCAATGCATTCAGTGAACCCCAATAAATCCATCAAAAAGACATCTCGCATAAACATTTTTTCAATAATTCAAGCATGTTGCATACATGCTTCGATCTTTTAATGTACAATCTAACTCGTTTCGAAATTGGAGAAAAATTAGAGGCAGCCGCCTCTGTCAAATTTCGTGCCACCTCTGACTCTTGCCAAAATAATGTCGGGTGTCTTATTCCACTTGCTTGTGGGGCTGTCATGATTAAGAAATTTGGCTGACGATTAATTGTCTATTAAATAATTGCGATAATGGATTATTAATTGGCTGTTATTGTGATGCATCATGGGATTGAATGAGTGAACTCAATAATTTTCACTATGAATTCGGGCACCACAGGGCTCTAGAGTGCGACCTTATTTCTCAATGGTGCGACTAAAAAAAATCTGAGGTCTGTTGTTACATACACAAGGTATGAGCAAAATAAAAACTGATTTGGAAATGTGAATATGGTATCAAAAACTGTAATATATAAATTTGCACCATGTGTTGGGTTTTCCCAGATCGAATCACATATGAACATAAACATTAAAACATTAAATATATAGATGAATATAAACAACAACGGCTTTATTGGGCATTCAGTTGTATTAAAATACAAGTTCCGAGACGCAAGTACAGCGTGATGACGTCACGAACATACTAATTACCACCTAACGCCACCTTGCACCATAGTGACGGGTAATAATAGATTATGACGGATTTTTTACGAGCCTGTCAGTCAAAATGACGGACAGTAAAAAAGTCTAGCGCAACCTCCTGGTGTACACCTGGTGTGTACGTGTGAAAATGCGTGTGCTGCAGTCAGACAGAGAGGGGAGGAGCCTACAGGCCCGTCAGTTAAACAGAGTGGATGATGAGAGAAGGTGAAAAGAACGATTGACAACTTTTTCGTGAATAATGTTAAGTTAAGGCCTGATCCGTCCGAAAATCATAAGCAATGCTCTGACACGGAGCCATCAACCTCCCAGGTTATGTCAAGCCCTGGTCCATTCATCTTGAGATGGTTTAAGTTTCAGTTCAGTGAAGCACTTTAAGCACCAACACTTCTTCAGTAAGTTACCTTTCTTGTAGAATTGTGCTTCAAATAAAGTCAATAGTCAAATAGTCAATTTTGCCTATATGGACAGTGATTTAAAAAAAAGTGAACTTGTAAAATTGCAGTGTTAAATGCGATGCGGCCGAAAATTTTGGTGCACCTAACTTTTGTGCTGGTGCACCTAAGAAAAAAAGTTAGGCGCACCAGTGCAACCAGTGCAAAAAGTTAGTCTAGAGCCCTGTACCACTAAAAATAGAGGTCCCCTCAAATAATGCACCGTATAAGGGCATAGGGGGCCGTTTTCGAACACATGACACTTGACAATCAAATCATTTATTTGCATATTGTACTTTGTGAGATTTACCTTGGTGTCACACTATAAATAGTAAAAAAACCTTATTTTTATTTGATCATGAATGAGTAGATAGGCCATCGGTCAAAAAGTGTGAGGTATTATTGTGGGTATTTATTGCATCATCACCCATCAGTGGGCGACTTTTTAAAAGCACTTTTGAAATGGTCCTGTAGTCATGTCTTTATTTGTTGTGTGTTTTTCAGATCCAGTAAGCTGAACACACTGGTTTCTAAACTTCATGAGTTCTTGGGTCATTCTCCAGACGAGGAAAACTTTCAATCTCACATTAATGAAATTTCTAATGGTGAGAATCACAGTGGCACACACCCATTCATATCATGACACTCATACAGTTATTTACTACACTATAGGGCTTTTCACACTGCGCTTAACCCCAGGTTATCTTCATTCTAAACCCCACTTTTAACCCCGGGTAAAGGAGTGTTTCACACTTTTGCTTCTCCTCTCTAAACTGTCTCATACTGTATTTTAATACAGTTAAGTGCCCAATAACACCCTTCTCATTGACATACTTTCTGTTTCTGTTGTCAGACATAATAAATTAGTGAATAAAACTTGATTCATGCTGCTTCACCCTGACACTCACTGAGAAAGTTTCCATTGCTCCTTTGTGTCCGCATGTGAGGTGTGCGCTCACTAACCCGCTCTCACAGTTGACTTCCACATTAACATCACATTAATATTATATTAACTTACATTCAAAAAGATTTGTTACGTTTGTGAATAGATTTGAATCGCTTGAAGATTGAATCAGTTTTTTCCTCCACTGCTTAAAGATACCTACATGAGTAAATACTAGGGGTGTAACGATACACTCAGCTCAGGATTCGGTACATATCTCGATGCTGGGCTCACAATACCATACACATCTCCATATATACTACTCTATAGGTAATATAAAATCTATCTGGATTAACTGATTTAATTGGTGTAATTAAATGTTCCATACAAAGAATGAACTGTTTTGACATCATTGACTTTACCTTGGAATGAAATGAAACCAGGTCATAGCTTTATTTGTCAGTAGAGTTGAGTAACTACTGGATATGCATTGTTGTAACACAGAGAATATTAGACCATGAACGACATGTAGAAGTTCATTCAGTCTCATTTTGACTCAGTTGACTCGTTCGTTCAGTGAAGGGCGTGTTCATTCAGCACATTCAACCAATGAAACGCTCTGACAGAGCTCACGCTCAAGCGCTATTGGCTCGTGTCTCTTTGAAGCTGCGCTGTCTTTGCTTGAGACAGTAATGAATGAGAAGAATCTTTCAAGAAGACATATTACATAACCTGTATTACATTTCTTCAATCATGCAGATCACATGCTTGTTTTTATCATGTCATTGGATCTTTTAATCTACAGCACGACTCACTTCATCGCTTCTCTGATCGGAACAGCGCTGCTTTCTTTTGGCTTTATGTTCATATCACGTCATGCAGCAGCTCATGTTAGCGGATAAATCAACATTGGCATTTAAAGGAAGGAAATATGTGAAGGAAAATAAGACGCTTTGTAAACCACGTGGAGACACAGATTGTGTCTTGTGCTTCTCTCTCTAGCGCATATGTGAGATAAGCACACGTGACGCGCAGGCGCAGAGTAGGTAGCGTCTTGACCACTGAACGAATAGAATTAAACATATCGTAAAATATCCCCATCTCTCTACTATGTGCATCGTAACATTTTTGCATCGCGAAATATCGTAATACAAAGTATCATTACACCCCTAGTAAATACAGTAAAAGTGTTTTGGGATAATATGCTGATTTCAGTATTGCTAGAATATAAGATAATGACTAAAATGGCTAAGCATTGTAAATCAAAGATACACGATAGCTGTGATGTCAGAAGACTCGGTGGTATAGTGGTGTGTTCAGGAAGTGCTGCAGTGTAAGTCTCAGAGAATCAGTTTATTGACACCAAAACAAGATTTCTGTGTTAAAGCGGCCCTAACACACGCGGTCATCTCATATTAATCTTGAGTACCTATAGAGTAGTATTGCATACTTCATATCTTCTAAGAGTATTTAGTTTGATCACACTTATAAAAGATAGATACAGCTGTGCGATTATTTCCGAAAGCATACGGCGCGTGCGGGGGGGGAGGGGTAGGCACGTGCGCACCCATTGCCAACAAAACACAGACATCAGTTTCACTGGTTCATGTCCGGCATCTTTTAGCACTGGGATGGCTCCATATATCAGTTTCAAACCATCTCCAAATCCAGCGTTATATCCACCGCTTATATTATATTTATATAACATTCATCACCCAAATGCAGTGAGCAAACAAACACCTGAACTTCTCTCTCTCCCCTGCACACAAGTGAAAGTGATGTCTGCGCATGCTCCTTCTCCTGCTCTCCTTGCTGCCGCGTGCTTTTCCGGGAGAATTGTCCAATAAGGGACTAAGAAAAATTGTTACGAAACAGTTTTATATGTTTGAAAAAACTTTCTGAAACCTGTCTGATCGCTGGGGGAGTGTATCGAGCACAGAAATACTACGTAATACTCCCAACTGGTTTTTTGACAAGTTGACCATGTTAAACATGAGAAGACCGAACGTGTAACAGTGTAAAGAAGTCAGAATGCATGACACACCGTTGCAGTACCCCTTTAAAGTTAATCCTGTTGTTAACGTCTTTCTCTTTCTGCAGTTCAAATGGCTTCCAATGACTTAAACACGTCTGATGAAAGAATGAATGAGGTACTACACAACACACATCAGCATTACCTGTTAAGGTCTTTGCACATACAATCCGAAATTTTCGTATACGTTATTTCATATTTGTCATCCTAAAAATTTGTCACGGACAGAAACCTTGCACACTGAGTCCGATGCGTATTTATTAATCTGTTGTGAAAAAAATCGCAAAACAATACAAAATGGAGTCTTCAAGCAGTGATGACGATTTTGTTGTCTCTCTCTTCTTAAAAAGAGAAAAATAAAGAGGAAATATTGGGTCCATCCAGTCCTGAGGTTGCGTAAAGAGGAAGGAGAGTTCCACCTCCTTATCATGGAACTGCAGGATTATCCTGACCGATTTCAAATTTACTTCAGGATGTCAGTTGCTCAGTTTGATGCTTTGCTAGCGATACTGAAGCCACATATTAAAAAGAAGACCACCAATTTCTGTGAACCAATTGATCCTGAACAGAGACTGGCAGTATGTCTAAGGTGTGGACACACACAAACACACACGCCGCGGCACGCGCGCACACATGCGCACCAAACTGTGGCATCGGACGAGTTTTACATTAGGGACAATAGCCAAAACACCTTTGAAAACGATTCCTACGGATGCGAAAAACGCAAAAAATCAAACCCGGTCCGAATTATTTTATGACGGATGAAAATATCGGAGGCAGTGTGTAAATGTCATTGACACAACGTGAGGTCGTATTTATTTTTTAACGTGTGGAAATTTCGGACGAAAATTTCGGACTCAATGTGCAATGGGCTTTAACATAAGCACAAGTACTGATCATAATAGTTGAGTGTAGATAACATATATAATTATATATATATATATATATATATACACTAGCCGTCAAAAGTTTTGGGACACTTGAGTGAAATGTTTCTCGTTATTTAAAAAAACCCTTTGATCAGAAAGTGTATGCTTAAATGTCTGAAATTAGTTTAGTAGACAAAAATATAATTATGCAAACAAACATGTTTTTTCATGACAAAACAAACATTTTATTTAATAAAAAATGTTTTTGAAATGGATGACTTTGACTGAATAATGAAGAAAAAGCAGCCAACAAGAGCACAGAATAGATGGGAAGTCCTTTAATATTGTTTCAAAGCATCTGAGGGTGAGACCTCGAGAGGCTGCTTGAGAAAATGACAAGAAAATATGAAGATAATTAAATATATAACACGTTTTAATTTATTTTTTGACTTTTTTAAGTTACAACAAAATTCACATAGTCCCTTTGTTTTATTTCATAATTTTGATGAGTTTATTATTATTATAAAATATGGAAAAGAATATGAAGACAAGTGAGTTAGTGTTCAAAAAGTTTATCCGGGAGTGTGTTTTTTTTGTAAGAATGCCAGTTATTTAGTTGATTTAACAGATTTTCTCACTTCTGTGTTATTGTAGAGCAGCTGTATTGAGTGAATGTCATACGTGATCTGTCGCTGCATGCTGATACATGACATAATGGTGTATACTGCCATTTTCCAATGATTTTCATTAGACACTTATTTCCACGTCAAGAAAAATTCTCACCCTTTCTTCAGTCGAACACAAGCAAATATTTATTTGATGTCTCTTTATGTCCACGTATAGATGGAAAAATGTTGTTTGGGTCATTGTTTGGATTACTGTGTTAAAGTGTTTATTTACCGTTAGTTCTTTAAAGAGTACATTCCTCAATATTTTTAAGGGCTTATTTTGGTTTATGGTAGGGCTGTGCAATTAATCGAAAATTAATCGTAATCGCCAATTTTGGCCTTCACAATTACAAAAACAAAATAATCGAGGCAAAACGATTATTGTGCTGCATTCCATTTGGCAAGGATCCTCTCTTTTCTTGTGGTATAAAACCACAGTGCACCCTTTTCCTTTACAGTGTTTCAGCTGTGCTATTTCTTTACATTTATTTTGCAGTTGAATTCACAGTTTAAAAGCCAAGTTTTCATTTTTCTATGTTGTTTTAAAAGTTAATGAGTAATCGTGTTAAATAATCGGGATCTCAATATTGGCCAACATAATCGAGATCATGATTTTTGTCATAATCGAGCAGCCCTAGTTTATGGAGTGTCCGACAACAAGTTTATGTACATACATGATGTAAAAATACTATTATTTCGTAATAATAAGCAGTTTTTATTACCTTACTTCTTGACTGACTCTCAAATGATTCGTTCCGCGATTCATCTGTGTAATCTCCGCCTTTCCGCCAGCGTAGTCTGATCTGATTGGTCAGATAGTGTAGTCTGCTGTGATTGGTCAGATGGTCTAGTCTGCTGTGATTGGTCAAATGGTCTAGTCTGCTGTGATTGGTCAGATGGTCTAGTCTGCTGTGATTGGTCAAATGGTCTAGTCTGCTGTGATTGGTCAAACGTGTTTCAGCATGTGTCGCAAATGGACCGCCTATCATTATTGCTGTATTACGGTTTGCAGGTGGTTGGATATTAACAGTGTATAGAGAGAGATGGCGTCGATTTTACCTTACCAGTTCGAGCCCGAGTCTGACGAATCATTCTTTAATCCTTATACAGATGCCAGTAAGAAAAAGGACTGTTTTAGACACTTCTCTTGTAACAGTTAGTTATCACGGCATACAGTGTACGGTGTTCGTATCTTCAGATGTTATTATAACTATAGTACACCACGCAGTTCTTGAAATAAAGACTTTGCGAATTAATATGGTTGAACACTTACATTAGCGCAACGAGTTTAAAGCTAACGTTAGGTAAACAAACAGTAACAACCCCAAAAATAACGGTAACGTTAGCTAAACACAGACATGAGATAACGTCACACAAATTTAATTTTAAGTAAAGACAAAAATAAAGAGTCACACTTACAGGTTGTGATTCGGTGGAGCTTACAGGTCCAAATAAAGTTGGTATTGCAACATCTTTTAAGGAAAGACGTTTAATGTATCCTGCAGTAAAGGCGCCAAGATTGATGAAGCAATCTTCGGTAAAATGACGCGCGCAAAGTAAAACGTTCGGTTTATACTCCTTTGGTGTCGTTTGAAAAATAAATAGTAACCATTTTTTCCTCAGAAGTTCTTACTTTGGTAGTGAAAATAAGACTGACTTAGTTTCACTACATAGAACACAGCTTCTCTTAGACATGATGCACACGTCACGAACGAGCTAGTACAGTGTTTGGGGAGGAGAGAGTTAAGTTTTCGCAGTCAGTAGGCGGGGATTTTTCTAGTGACGTAGGTACATTGTGGTTAAAGATTCGGACAGGTCATGACTTGTTCGCGTGATTCAGAGTCGATTACCTTTTTTATAAGCTAATAACTTTGTTATTCGTTCACCTTCGGATTTACAACTTGGCAGATTGCTTACATTCAAACACGGCAAAATTAAACACTTCATGAAATGTATTTTTTATGATCTCGAGGAATGTACTCTTTAACCTGTGATGGATTGTATTGATTAAACACACATGTAATGGTCATACGGGAGGAATGATCAAATGCATCACTTAAACACACACACATCGTGTGTATTCTGTTGCATTAGCTGCTGTATAAGAGCTTCTTGTCTTTGTTACAGAGCCAAAAGCTCAAAATGTTGCTGTGCGATTCTGTTGTGAAGGAACTTTTGGAGGCTTTGTCAAGGCTCTTGACTTTGAGGCAGTTTTTCTCAGTTGATGATGTAGTTACGGTATTTTGTTTTTGGGAAAGTAAAATTCTCATGCACTGCTATGCTGTTGTTGAGTTACTGTATGTCAGTGATGTCAGCATTGAAGGGACCACATGTCATCATGTGATTGATTGTTAAACAAATACAAACATATTTAGAGCGTTCATTAAAGTGAATGTAAGAGTCAAGCCTTTGTTTTTAAAAACATTTGTGTTGTGTTAACATTGCACCATTACATGGTTATTTTTCCTTTTTTTCAGCCTGGTTGTTCCACAGATTTGACCAAGCCTTCATCTTCACGCTCAAAAAGGTGAGTTGGGTTTCAGTCTAAATGCACTACTGTGTTTTTTTGTAAATGTTGCTTGTCACCATTAAAGAAATAAAAATATGTAATGTAATGTTTTACCTGTATAATACTAGGGCTGTCAGGATTATTAAATAATCGTCTCGCGATGGATTCAGATGATCGCAATTATTGCACATCTCTATAGAAGACACTAGGGGGCGCTGTAGTGCATCTGCATATTGCATATTTTAGTGTATATATTGTAACTAAAGCATGGTAATACTGGTCAAATGTACCACCACAACACAATCACTTAAAAAAAAACTAAAGCATATACCATAAAAATAACCTGCAGTACAATTTAATATTATTTCAGTGTGAAAACCAGTCTAGCAAAATCTCATTAACACACAAGTAAACTTTTATTGTAGTCTTGCAAGTGAGAAAAAAACAGACTAGAAGCTTTTCTATGACTGATAGTATTTTAATGGAGGCTTCAATTCACTCCTGATCAATTTACTTCATCAAGTATTTGGTGGTTGTATTATTGACAGGTGAAAACCTAAACCTTAAATATATGACCCAATTTTTTCTGATGTACTGTATTTCCAAGAAAAAAAACATAGTCTTTATATTCAGAACAATATGATAATTTCAAAGCTGAATAAAAAATGTATGAGAATTAAAAGTCAAAGCTCTAAAACAGACAATTAATCGTCATAATCGCAATGATTTATTAGACAATTAATCGTCAATCAAATTTCATAATCGTGACAGCCTTACATGTATATACTGTAGTACAGCAGTGGTCCTCAAACTGGGGGCCACAGTTTTTGTGGCATTTTAAGAAATCTAGAAATTTCTCAAAGATGTTATGCTATCAAACATCAGAAAAATAAGATAACCAACCAAAAGAATGGATGTACTATTGTATAACTGAATATGTTTTTGGTCTAATTAAAATTGTAAGTTTAAGATGATAAGTCTTTTTTTGGGGCGCCCGGCCGCAAAGCAATGCACTCTACACAAAGGTTTAAGAACCGCTGATATAGTGAATTGAATGCTGTGATTGATGTAGCTGGTGCTCTTGAAACTGATTGAAGTCATTTCAGCAGGATTGTGGGAATGATTATTATTATTATGTGTGTAAGCGTGAAGAGAATGTTTGTGATGTAATGAATCTTTGCTCTTTTCTGAACGGAAGAAAACCTTCATTTGTGACGAAGCACACAGCGGTAGAGGAGTGTGAGAGTGAAGGTGAACGTCCGGCAGCAGCTGACAGCGAACACAACAGTGTGGACGTCAATAAACTACCACACGGTAAATCCTGTGAAATCTCCTCAAGTTTAGAGTGTTACAGTGGTTCTAATGCTCCTCCTGACTCCAATGTTGACAGGGACGGTGGTGGTGAAGCCTGAACCGCTTGCTAATGAAACTGAAGATGAATTCAAAGGTCCAGAATTTCGTAACAGAGGAACAAGTAAAGTTAAAGATGAAGCGTCACGGAAACGTCCTGGTGAGCGGTCTCATGTGTACGGTACACGAGTGATTCAGCACAATGATCTGCTCCTCGTGTCATATTATGGCGTAGATCACATGACTTAGTAGAAGGTGTGTTCGAGCTCATGCGGCGCTGCGCAGACCGAGCCGCTTGCAGTAGAGGGAGGAGTTGAAAAAGAAGCAGTCAAGTCGGACACCTGCTGCTTGCAGTAGTGACGTTCGCACCGTGTTTCCTTTTCAAAGTGCGATTGAAGTGGATTAGAATACTGGATTTGTCCAATAAACAAACGTTTAAATTAAAAAGTCGCAACCATAAACTCTTCATATTGCAAATGTTATGTGCTGCTTAACACCGTGTGCCTAAAATTCATGGTAAACATAAGAATATATTATTAAATTACCAACGGAGTCTGTATTCATTTCATTTTTATTTTATTAAACAACACAAAATAACATGTTTATTATATCTGTACGAACAGAGTTTTAGCTGTTTAAAAAAAAAAACATGCATTAAGTATTAGTTGAACTGAGGGCGTTATAATAAACCCGGCACGTGATGGTTGTCTAGCCAATCATGAAAAGCTGTGTCGTCATCACAGCCTGGTGCAGCCGCTCCTGAGATGCTGCGCAGGATGAGCAAGCCGGCTGTTCTCGAAACGCTCTCGCGCTACTTTAATGCCCACGTCAAAGTCACGTGGCGTCGGCGCCGGTTCAAGTCGGACAAAATTTCTCACCGGCATGCACTGCTTCAAGTCAGATTTCGATGGATCTGCGCAGCGCCTCGAACACACCTAGAGTCTCACTCTTGACATGAAATAAATATCACGTGACATTATGGCTGGGCGATATATCGATTTTTAAGATATATCGATATATAACACGATGCGGGATTAGACAATATCGTTAATATGGATATGGGGTGTGTTCGCCTTGAAGCGGCTCTGTGGTGTCTGACATGCGCAGTGTGAGCAGAGCACTCTCGGTCTGCGCGCGAACCAGACGGACCCCGCACGCCCGCTCTACAAGTTTGCTTATGACAAGGAGGAAGCCGCAGTGGCAGTCCACACAGCAGAAGATGGTCTGGTTTGTAAAAAGAAAAACGATGGTTCAGTTATTTGGAAATGGTTCGGATTGAAAAGATCTGATGAGCAGCAACAACAAGCGATCTGTAAACAATGCCATAACACGGTTATGTCAAACGGTGGAAGCACAACAAATCTCTTCCACCACCTGCAAAAATGACGCGGCACAAAACGAGACGTGATTGGTTGCTTTACGGTCAGTCATATGGCCTCTTGGGCGGGCCTTGGCCAAAGAAAGCGGTGATAAGGTGTGGCTGCGCGGGACTACGCTGGAAGCTTCTTTTACCCGCAGAGTGCCTTACGAAAATTTTTACAAAAGCAATTGACCTGTTTTAAACAAGTGGTGTGCAGCTGTATGTTTTCAAATAGGGGAAAAAAACCCTGTCATTGAATTTCATTTAACAAGCCGTTTTAATAAAGGTGATTGTGACACCTCACATGAGGCTTTGACTTGCAAGTAAACATTTAATCCACTTTGTAGAAAATATTGATATACATATCAGATATCGCCTTTCATCAAAAAATACAGAGATATGAATTTTGGTCAATATCGCCCAGCCCTATGTGACATTTGGTCAATGCTTATTTACATTTTCCTCATTGGTGATGTTGTGTGCTGTATGTGACTGATGTGTAGAAGATAAATATCTTGTGTGATCTCTCACAGAGGAAAAACTCCAGGAGATTTTTAATTGTACAGCATGTGGACAGCAAGTGAATCATTTTCAGAGGGACTCGGTCCTTCAGCATCCGGCTCTTCACGTTCTCATCTGCAAGGTAGAAATCAGATTGACTTGTTACGATTGGCCGCCTGCGTGTCTGTGTTTGTGTCATTAACGTGTGTGTGTGTGTCTGTTGTTTACAGTCATGTTTCAAGTATTATATGAGTGATGATATCAGCAAGGATGACGAAGGGATGGATGAACAGTGCAGGTTAGTTTGGTTTTTGTTTTACAATGTTGTGTACATTTTGGGACTTTGGGTTTTAATGAGCTTTTATCTAATGGAATGCAAAAACAAATCTTATCCCTAAACTGCTCAGAATGCCAAGAGAACCTTATCATTCCAAGGTGTGGTGTGAAAACTGGGAGGTTTGCTGTCATGTAATACTGGTGTAAAGACAGTAATAAAGTTCTGTCGAGTTGTCATTTAGATCACAGATACCTGTTGAGATTGTTTCACGTTGGTTTTATTTCCTCTCAAACATAATATCTACTGCTGATACTGGAAAGAGGCATTCTGAAAGCGAGTCATGTATTCAATATTAAAAGATAATGTAGACCAGTGGTTCTCAATCCTGGTCCTCGCACCATATTTTGCATCTCTCTCTTGTTTAACACACCTGGGCCCGTTTTTAACAAAACATTTGATCTTAACACTAAGAGTTCTCCTAAACCGCAGTAAGAGTTTCCACTTAAAACCTCTTCACAACGCTGCTGAGAGCAACTTTTACTAAGGAACAGAAAGAAATGTTAAGCTAAGAGAAAGGGCGGGGTTGACCTCGTTGCTATGGATGATGTCAGCAAGTTTACTGACTATGACCACAGTGATGGCTGATAGAGGATGGGTCTCTCTGTCAGTCATTTAATCGTAGAAATGGCATAGAATGAGGACTCATGCTGACATATTTAAAGTAAGATCTTAAAACAAAAACGTAGTCATATTCAAATGAGATATTTTAATATATAATTATTGACATATTCAAATTAAGATTATAAAATATACACTAAATGACTAATTAAGAGTTCCTTTTTTATTTTATCAGTTTATTATGCATTTCAATGAATATCAATCAATCTGACTGTCTAACAATGTCACGTACCTGTGTTTGTTGTTGTGCAGGTGGTGTGCGGAGGGAGGAAACCTGATTTGCTGTGACTACTGTAGCAACGCCTTCTGTAAAACATGCATTTTACGCAACGTTGGACGGAAAGCGCTGTCTGTAATTATGAGCGAGGAAAGCAAATGGCACTGCTACGTGTGCAAGCCTGAACCGCTGCAGGACTTGACCAAAACCTGTGAGAAAGTTCTGCTCAATCTGGAGTCTTCTCAGAAGAGAAACAGAGGCGACGGTGACAAGACCAAACGCAAAGAGCGCAAACTCAAGCGTGGCAAACGGGAGACAGCGGCCGTTAACGGACAGGATCATTCATCCGACGGAGCCGGCACGTTAGCCTTTTCCTACAAAACGCTGACCGTTCCTAAGGAACTGGTGAAAAAGACCAAGAAACTTGTCGAGACCACCAACGGTTTGAATCGCACTTTCATACAGTTTCTCCAAAGCACGTCGACGGGCCTGGAAGCTAACGCCTTAAGTTATAGACACTTGAGGGCTTTCGGATCCGTTCTGGCTGATCTGAGAAAGGCCCACGTGGCTTTAGAGGAGTCTCTGGAGAAAGAGTTTGAATCCAAAGGTCTTAAGTTTCAGAACGGAGAAGAGCAGCCGAGAACAGCCGACAGTCAGACTGCAGGTAAAGCGCTGGAAAACCATCACAGCGACGGGGAAGATGATTTGGATTCCACCGCTACACATGAGAATGCTCAGATAGCCGAGGAGAAGCGGGAGGAGAGTCATTCGGCTGATGTTGAAATGGAGACGGGAGAAGCTCAGGAGCAGTCCGGAGAAGATCAAACCAAAGAGCAGAGTGTGACCGTAAGTCCTGAAGGTCAGAACAGCTCTGTGCCAGCTGATGAAGCCGCTCTGGATAAAGATATCGTGTCTGTACCGCCTTCTGTTCCAGAGGAACTCTTCGAGATGGTCGAGAGTCTCGCTGTAAAGAAACCTAACGAAGACCACTCGGCTGAATCTAGCGACGCCAAGTCCACGTCCAACGCTGAGGTGAAAGATCCTGCCAAGGGTCTCGCCAAACTGGGTAAAAAGCTCGTAGTCAAGCTGACGCCCGTTCCTCTTAAAATCACCATACAGCGAGACAAAAGCAAAGAATCGTCAGAGGACGCACCTCCACAGGAGAAGCTAAACAACAGACGCTCGCCCAGAATAAAGACCACTCCCTTACGCAAGTCTCCAGAGGCCAAGAGCAAACATAAAGCCAGATCAAAGTCAAAAGAAGACGAGCGTGGTGTTGGAGTCAAGAAGGAATGTGATTCAGACTCGGATGAAGTTCCTGAGATCCTGCAGACGGCCGCTATGAAGGCCAGCTCGGATGAGAGTGACGCTGATGATGATGAGGATGCTGCTGGCAGGAAGAAGAGGTCATCCAGCCGCTTGGCTGACAAGACCGTAAAACGCAAACTCATCCGAGGCTCCTCCGACTCTGAGACCAGTGACAAGACTTCAAAGACTAAGAAACGAAACGGGAAAAAAAAGAAGGGCAATGACTCGGACTCCTCCAACCACAACTCTGATCTGGAGAAACAGATGAAGAGTCTGAGCAAGCTCGGCAGCAGGAAGAAAACATCCATGGGTGTGAAAAAAGAAAAGAGTGAATGCGGTAAGGAGGGCAAGAAGGGTCCTAAACGATCATTCGAGCGACTGCGCAGGTCACAGAAAGAAAAGACGGATGCTAAACACGATTCATCCTCCAGTGATGATGATGATGAAGAACAGGCTGCCAACTCGGGAGAAGACAGCGATCAACAGAAGATCAAACCAATCATTGAATCTGTTATGGCAAACATTGATGGGTTCCATCAGTCGTCAGGTCAGTCCACAAAACATTTGAAAGAAGTGTGGCCGGAACTGTCTGAACGGGCTGTGAATCATGTTTGAACGCAATTAAATAAATGCTTTTATACGTGAAACGCAAGTGTCAGTACCACACGTCCACACTTCGCTCATCTCTAGCGAAATAACACTGCACACACATTATAGAGATGGCGGTTCATTGGTGGGAATCTACATATTAGTTCATGTCTCACCTGAGAGATGAAATCAGGACTTACAGAGCTCAACATTTGAGAAAGTGACACGTGTGTGAAAGTGGAGTGTGCGTTGTGGTTAGATCAAAGTTGAATGCCGCTATGTGTTTGTATTTATTGAGTCATTGTTTTTATAAGGGTCTGTTTGTGTTTATTAAGGTGACGAGATGGATTTAAAGGCTGAATCCTCACAGATGCTGGATGATGATGATGACCCAGAGAACAGGTACAGAGACGCACATCATGTTCTGCACCGGTCACGTGTGTGTGTGTGTTCAGTGCATGTATTTATGTTTGTTTGTTTGTTTGTTTCATCACAGAAAACAACAACACTTTTCAGGCGTGTTATTGAAAGTGTTTGTTTCGTCATAGACACAGTTAACTGATGACTGTGCACAAGTGACTTTATTGTGTGAGTGGGATTGACAGCACTTTACATGAACGCACACTCAAGAAAGCTTGTGCCTGTCTGTTAATGGTTGTAGTTATGTTTTTTATCACACTGAGTGATGGATGTGTTTTCCAGTTGAACTTTTGGTGGATTGTTGTCCTTGTAAATGTCACTTTTATGTGTATGCGTACTGTGCACGCAACGCGGAGGACTGAGTGAGTGACAGACGCACGCTTTGCAGAATCAGATCCAGAAACAACACCACAAACAATGTTAGAGGTTGTAGTGTTATAATGATAAGTGTATAAAGATTTATTTATATTTTATAAAGAATTATACAGTGGCGAGCCGTCATAGTCTAGACAAGCGGCTGATCCGGCGTGGGTTCTTCTGAATGGACAAAGCGTTTATAAGTACCCAGCTAACACGCGGCGTATCAGTTACGTTATGTATTGCTACTTTTTGGTACTTTCATGACTTACCACCTGGCAACGTAGTTTGCCCGTCCCAGGCACGTAATTTCATTATCATTAAATGACCAATTTATGACATCGCCTTTAGGATTTTAGATAGCCAAGAATGGTCCAGTTACATTCAATATTTGTACTATTTTGGTAATCACAGGTAACGTAACTGACCCATCCCAGGCACGTAATTTCATTATCATGACATGATCAGTTCATAATGTCGCTTTTACAGCCTCCTGACATTGCAAGATAACCAAGAACGGTCCAGTTACGTAATATCTCAGCTAACAAAAGTTGGGAAAGTTGTAAAATTTGGCACACACATAGAGGACAGTCTGAACTGTTACCATGGCAAATATGGAGTCTCTAACCCAAACTCCATAGCGCCACCAACAGTCCAAACTTCCACATACATTTTTGCCTATAACTTTTGAACCGTACATCCTAGAAACAAAATTCCTTTTCCTCTGAACGGTTGACTCATGCCATCCCATTTTCCATCATGAAAAATATCCCGCCATTTTTATTTTTTCCAAAAACCTACTTTTTCAGACTCCTAGACGGTTTGCCCGATTTGCATGAAATTTGGTATGCTGCATGACAAAAAGTTATTTGAATATTTGTGATAGGCCAATCCGTTCTCGTATAGCGCCTCTACGAATGTGATGACGAGCACGCCAAAATGGATTTGATGCTATCTTCGCCAAACTTTTGTGTATCGACACGAAACTTGGTACATGTCATCGCAGTCATGAATTGAGGTAACATACAAAGTTTCGGCACAGCGCCACCTACTCGTCCAGAAAAAAAGGCTATTTTTGCATACAACTTTTGAAAACTTTGGTGTAAAATCATAAGAGTGGTCTTGTTTGATTCCTTGAGGCACATAGAGTCGAACTATACCCAATGTTCCTCATTCGTCCATTATGGGTGTCGGCCATTTAGAATTTTGCAATAAAATGATGTATTTTACGAACATAATAACCTATCGCTATGAAACTTGGCATGGTTCATCAAGGTCAAGTTCTGAGAGGACTTGTAAAGTTATAGGCCATCATCCCCTAGTGGTCAAGAGATATAAATGTATTAAAATGCTTATAACATATGAAGAAATCAACATAATGGTATTCAATTCACATTAGTATATTTGTTGGCTCAAGCCGAGCTGTTTGATATCAGAGTTGTTCTATTCCACCATACTTCTTTTCCGCTATATTGAATTATATAGAAAACATACTTTTTCGAACTCCTCCTACAAAACTTGGCAGATTTGCACGAAATTTGGAAAGTAGCATCTGGAGACAGTACTGACAAAAAGTGTCCAAAATTTTCCGTTTGGGCCATTGTTGGGCTTGACCCTGTAATTGCTGCTTGCAGCTATATTTTTTATGTTCTCTTTTGGTTATTCAGGAAAGTTTTTGGAACAAAAACCGAATGTTCCCCTAATGTTATGGAAACAAAAAAAGGTGTCATACCCATAAAGATAACAAAAAACAAACCTTTAAAAAACTTTCTGGGAACCAAAAACTAACGTTAGGGGAATGTTCCCAGAATGTTAGCCTAAATTATTTTTCTTCGATCCTTTTGGCCTCCCTGCACGTCAGTATGAGTACATTCATGCTGTGTTTAGCCATCGCGTATCTTGTCTATTATCTAAATTTATAGTCTGTTTATTAAGATGTGTCAAATCAATCAACAATCACGAAAATATAGGTGTACTCTCAAATCTGTACGTTAAATAAAAAAATAAACTAATGTGTTAGTGAGGTAAAACTAAATAATCTTACATTTTTAAATGCCATATGGATTAATGATAAAGGAATTTATGACTGTATTTTGATTTACCTTGTAGCCTAGTTTAATATTCCCAGCTGGGCAATTCCGTGAAAATGTCAACCTTACAACGAAAAAAATAAAGTTTTTACCAGCGGTTTTTACTATGATAACAGCACAGATTTTAACATTTTTGTGGTTCAAATACCCATGTGAGATCTCTCTTCAAGTTTGTAAAGCATTTGTTTTATTTTTAGTGCATGATTTTTCATAGTCAGGTAAATGCCATTTTCAGGATTGTCACATCCATAACGCTACATATTCCTCATAAATGGACACATGAACATGAATATAAAGTAACTATTTTATGGTCTATAAAGAGGCATCCCTTCTCCATTCATTGGGTATTATTGCTTCAGGATTGTGCATTTCTACAAAGTTTATTGTCTCCCAAAAACCGCGTCTTTTTTGTCACATCCATAACGCATGTTTATTTCACTTTTTTTAAATAGAATTTTTTTTCATAGACTGACTTTTTTGATGTTTAGACTCTGTCAACAAGGGTTCAGTAAAATATAAACAGATTGTTCAATATATTCGTAACAAATTAATTCTCTGAGCATTTTCATGTCGCGTCCATAACGTTGGAATTGCCCAGCTATAGATTTTGGATTTATAATATTCATCTGGTCGTTATAACACGTTTTACTGTATTTATTTATTTATTTTAATTCCTCTATTGCAGTGATCCTCAATTGGCGGGCCGGATCCGGACCTTTGCTTCGTTCCATCCGGACCGCGAGACATAGCCTAATAAACCATTTAAACCATTTGACTATTTCGGTTGTTTAAATTGAGCCGCGTGTCTGGAGAATCACATCACACGCTCTCTCATGAACATTTATGTAATTGATCATTTGCCGCTATATCCTCTTATATCTTTATCTAGCTCCAAATGCGCTTCATTTTAACCCTTTCCGCTCTGCGCGCGCTGCTTCTCTCTCGCCAAAGATACGCCACACGAAGAGCACCAGACACGTGCTTATTTTAACAACACTAGTGCAGGTAAATGGACACACCTCAGTAAACAAAATGCAGCAAATATTAAAGTATTTGTATCGATTTACTGTTTGGTGTATGTTTCCAACCTTTCAACCAGATTTGTGATATTTTATGAACTATAATGTTTTTATCTACATTTAGCATTAGCATTATTGATCAGCATGTAAACATTTGTGAAAACCCAGGCTAAAGTCTCATAATCTAATTATTAGATAATAAGCATCAAAAATTAATTTCAAGCATTAATTTCACCAAGAATTCAATCTTTAAAATGGCACTATTCAGTCAATATTGAAGATATTGTTGTTATATTTTCACAGAATATTCTGTAGGATGATTTTATGTAGAAATCCAGCAGGTTTTCACCAGCAGGGTCACATCTTATAATGAACAACGTTTTAATTGGGAAATTATTTAAAGATAGAAGTAGTTCTGGTATGAATGTCATGGAAAGGCTAATTTAGTAAGTAACTTGGTTTTCTGTTTGTGATGAGAGCATTTTTTAAATTTGTAATTGTAACATTACATTTGCTGTTTCTATGTACGGCATGGTTGTTTAAATCACTAATTAAATTAAGGCCTAGTACTGGTTTAAAATAATCCCTGTCCGGGAAACCACCCCCATATCTTTTATGCAGTATATACATTATATCCAACTTGGCTAAAATTATTAAATATTTGTTTATTTTCAAAAAACATATTGTCCGGACCTCCGTTTGGAAGAAAATATAAAGACCGGACCTCTACCTCTGCTCTATTGCACATGGCAGACGTCTACCAGTCCTGGCAAAATTACTATTAAAGGGATAGTTCACCCAAAAATGAAAATTCAGTCATCATTTACTCACCCTCAGACTGTTCCAAACCGTATACATTTCTTTGTTCTGTTAAAGGAACAATACGGCATTTTTTGGAGGATCTATTGACAGAAATACAATATAATATACAACACTATTTCTTCAGAGGTGTATAAAGACCTTACGTAATGAAACATTATGTGTGT
Source organism: Triplophysa rosa (assembly GCF_024868665.1). NCBI lineage: Eukaryota > Metazoa > Chordata > Actinopteri > Cypriniformes > Nemacheilidae > Triplophysa > Triplophysa rosa. The sequence continues at coordinate 308,036 of NC_079902.1, read as the reverse complement.
AATACCTTAGAATAAGATGTGTATATCTACATATAGAGCGGCCCTACAGACATTGAATTCGCCGCCATGTTTTGTACAGCAGCAACAACTCTACAACGCGCGTTTCCTCTTCCTCTCCGCTGCAGTACCGTTGTGAAACAGATCGCGGGATGATCTGTGATCCGTACGGATCGTTCTCTCCGGTGCAGAACGCATGTGACCCGCGGATTAACTGAAAGTTTATTCATCATTGAGTAAAAAGAGTAAAACGCACTCTCGCTCGCTCTCCAGTTTCAGCTCCAACGCGCTCTCGCTCGCTCTCCAGTTTCAGCTCCAACACGCTCTCTCTCTCTCTCTCTCTCTCTCTCTCTCTCTCTCTCTCTCTCTCCCTCTCTCCTCCCTCCCTCTCCCTCCCCTCTCCCCCTCTCCCTCTCCTCTCCTCCCCTCTCCCTCTCTCCCTCTCCCTCTCCCTTCTCTCGCTCTCTCTCTCTCTCTCTCTCTCTCTCTCTCTCTCTCTCTCTCTCTCTCTTCTCTCTCTCTCTCTCACTCTCTCTCTCTCTCTCTCCTCTCTCTCTCTCTCTCTCCTCTTCCTCTCTCCTCTCTCTCTCTCTCTCCTCTCTCTCTCTCTCTCTCTCTCTCTCTCTCTCTCTCTCTCTCTCTCTCTCTCTCTCTCTCTCTCACTCTCTCTCTGGGCACTGGCCCCATTGACCCGGTCAGTAATCCATCCCTGTTTCTGTGTATTATCTTTATTGTTAATATAGATTGTTTGATTATTTTAAGGGACTTGCAGCATCATACATTTTCATTTTACTGTGATATGGACAGTTAAACATTTACTTATCCTGAACCTTTTTTTATTTTTATTAAGGCTTCACTGAGATGACTGACCCTGGTTAATGGCACAAAGACTATTCTAGTGGAGGTAGAGGTTGTCTCTGCATGCGAAAGAAATCAGTGCCGTTTTATTAAGTTTAATTCTTTTTTTTCTTTTTTCCCCCGCTTCACAGCAGAGCAGTGCAGTGTTGGCTTGCTCACCGGGAGACTGCATTTATTTATTCATTTATTTATTAGATATTATTTATTATAATGATCTTGCTTGGTCTATAAAAACGAAGCACTGTGCTGTGTTTTACCTTTCTGTGTTTTTCTTATTTGCTCCTGTAAAGCTGCTTTGGAACAATGCACATTGTGAAAAGCGCTATATAAATAAAATTGAATTGAATTGAATTCTCTGTGTGTTGCAGAACACGCCGCTATTTTATACTTCTGAGCTCCGTTGTCTTTCTCGTGGATCAGCATTGTCGCGGCTGTTACACGGAAACTCACGAGTTTTTTTCTGCTGAGTATCATATAAGGAGAGCAACATGCAAAGGGTCCGCGTTATTTTGGGGGCAACTTGTTTGACGTGCACCATCAGCACATGGTTGTCGTTTCATTGTTTTTAAACACGTACGGTAGTTTTGTCAGAGTTTACAATGCAGAAGTGGTGTGGTGTCATTTGCCTGTCAAATTAGCGCTTTACAGCTTTAACAAATTTGAACAGAAGTTCAAAAATACAGTATATGAGAATGCACTTTATTTGCACGCAACTCCTTTCATGCGTAATCTGAATTTATCAGGAGGTTAGACAGAGAATGCACTGATTCTAAACTTACAGTCTTGAAAGAAAGACATGGGTACTTATTTGATTTAGGCCCTACCGGTTTTTATGATGCAGATGTAACGTTTCTACTATCGCTTCTGCTGCCTGAATGGGTGTATTTGTCTGCACGCATGCAGGTTAAAATTGCAATGTGCGGAAGCTACAATGAGTCCGCGCGGCCGCTCACGTGTACAGCTTAAAGAGAACATTGTTTGTAATATTTCTGTACCCATGCTTTACATTTTAACAAAAATTTGCCTGTGAGTAAACAGTAATTAGCGGACCCCTTGCAGTTCCACCGCGGACCCCCGGTTGAAGACCTATGGTATAGACAGTTTCATCGTACGCGTGAGCCGGACCCCCAGTTAACTTCCAGTTTGTGTTTGCCTAGTGTCTAATAATATAACTATTCATATTTTATTTTATGTTAATATTAACTTTATAAGCGGGATAATGTACAATCAGCCGACTGTTATCGTGAAATAAGCCCCTTCAGTGTAATACAAGACCCTCCGCTTCACGTCCTGATCACACTGCCGGGGTTTATTTCTGCCATAACAACCGGCTGCCTGGACATTATCCCTTGATAACGTAGGTCATGAGGGGGTAACGTAGCCCACATGTCGCAGGCATGTTATTTCATTACCAATAAAATTATGAGTAACATTAACGATTTACATGACCCTTGCTATTGTTTAAAATGCTTTTAGTCGGGACATTTTAAAGCTGTCGTTAAAAAAGCCAAGAGTGACTTAATACACTGCTCTGTGCTGTTTGGTAGTGTTGCCAACTTGGCGACTTTGTCGCTAGATTTAGCGACTTTTCAGTCCCCGTTAGTGACTTATTTTTCAAAAAGCGACTAACGACAAATCTAGCTACTTTCTGAATAAGCCTTGGCGGCTTAGCGAAACATTCTGCTTCACGTTAGTGATGGGTCGTTCTTGAACGATTCACAAATCTTTAACGTGACTCGGGAAGAACGAGTCGTCTCGGGGAGTGATTCGTTCAGTCACGCATGCGCAACATTCTATGGGTCCTGTACTGGAATTAGTAAATTAACTGATTTCTCTGTCCAAAGTCACGTCATGTGACAAAAGAACGAACGACTCAGGAGGTGAACTAATCAATTCTCTTTCCGGCTCTGACTGCATTGGTTAAGCGTACGGGGCTGTCACGTGATGAACGAACGACTCAAACCCGAAGACTCGAGAGGTGAACTAATCAATTCTCTTTCCGGCTCAGACTGCATTGGTTTAGCTTACGACGCTGTCACATGATGAACGAACGATTCAAACCCGAAGACTCGAGAGGTGAACTAATCAATTCTCTTTCCGGCTCTGACTGCATTGTCACGTCGTGAACGAACGAGTCAAACCCGAGGACTTGTCAGATAAGAGGTGTGGTGAGCTAATCATAGACTAAAGACCCAGGCAAACAATGAATTAATCTTTTCTGTTTCTTATAGCATTATAGTTTGTAATTAGTGTTGTTTTTGGCGGCCTGTTTTAATTTTAGTTTTAGTCTAGTCTTTGTGTCAAGCTCTCATTTTAGTTTTATTAGTTTTAGTCACGTTCATACTGTTTTTAGTCTAGTCAAGTTTCAGTCGACTAAAAGGCTGAGCATTTTAGTCTTATTTTAGTCAGAATTATCCATGACTATTTTCGTCTAGTTTTAGTTGACAAAACTGATGACATTTTAGTCTAGTTTTAGTCAATGATATATTAATGATACATTAGTCAATTGTATTTTAGTCTCTTTTTAGTAATGCAATTCTATGTAACCCAGTCAGTATAAGTACCTAGTAGTATAGACGAAACCAAAATTTTATTTTAGCCAAACCCATTTCAAACAAGGTTATCTTATTCCAGACACGGAAGACGTCTGATTTGAATTTACGGCCATCAAGGGGTGGGAATCTCTAGGCACGTCACGATGCGATTCGATTACGATTCAGAGGGCTGCGATGCGATGATTAAACAATTCTCTGTGCATCTTTTTCCTATACAAATTTTATTTTTCTCGCTGTGTGACTATTAAAATCAAAGTATTTGTCATAACCCAGACCGATTTTACTTCCAATATCCTTTATTAATAAAACAAATGGAAGTGATTTGACAAGTCAACTGGAAGGTTACATTTGCCAGCATTGCAAAGAACCAACAAGAAAAGAGTGACAGCCCTCAGTGCCCTGTAGTAGCATACAGAATGCAGAAAATTAATGCAGACTTTTTTTGCACATAGCACTGGAGCTAGAGAGGTTTAAAGTTATTATAGCTCACTAAAGTATTTTTTGTCTGAGTGTTCAATTTAACGGGACTTTTATTTTGACGGGTCTTTGGGAAGACGCTGAGTTTGTGTTTGCAGATAGCTTCACTCAAACAGTAAACGCTCATAAAATAAACTCTCAGGGCAACTCTGACTGGAGATGAAGTTCATGTGTTCATGTCCTCATACAGTGCAGACGCAGATAAATCCTCGACCATCACTCGTGTTGTATGTTAAACTGTGCACATAATTCACTCAGACACGCAGAACAGCCAGATCACATTTAAATAACAGGATTCCGCTCCGCATCAGACGAAATAACGTTATAACATTTCATCTCGTCTTGTTTTGGTCAACGAAAATGAAGAGACATTTTAGCATAGTTTTTATTTTGTAAACCACATTTAGTCAACAATATTGCATTATACATTTAATTATAGTCATCGTCACATGACCAGCATTTACGTTGTGTGTCGTCTCGTTTTCGTCACATGATAAAGGTTCGTTGACGACCATATTTCGTCATAATTTTCGTTAACGAAAGCAACACTATTTGTAATGTGATCAACGTTTGAACAAGTAGTAGATGTGTTAGGAAAGTAACATGTAACATTTTAATTATATTTGGCTAAAATGAACTAAATGAATGATATGACTCGAAAATAGATTCGTTCATTTTGCTGAACGAGACTCAAAGGTCCGAGTCAGTAAAATGATCCGAACGTCCCATCACTACTTCACGTCTATTGCCCCGCGAGAGCGAGCTTTTACCTTCCCAGCGCAGCACCGCCTCTCTAGCTGCGTTTACATGGACCGGTGTAATCTGATTAAAAATCCAATCCGAATGAAAATGCTCCATATAAACACGTCAATCAGATTAAAAATGCCCAAGCCGATTGAAATTTCAGTCGGATTGTAAGGGGTGGTTTATTGAACCACTTGATCAGATTGAAAACCGAAGTAGGAAATTGTGCGCATGTGCAAAGACGACGCTGGCTCGTACAGACGTAAGGGCATGACGCACGGAACGGAGCAGCTGCTGCTAAAGAAACCAAAAACCATAAATCTGACAAAGCGGTACAAATATCCATATGCTTGTCATCTCTAAATTAACATATTCATGTTTCTATGCATTTAAAATGTCTTAACTGTTTCCCTGAAGTGAGTTTTTAACTGCAATTTCTCAGTTCCTTTTTAAAACACGATACATTTGCAGATGTACAAACATCCTGTAGGCTAAAATATCTAATCATAAAATTTCATCAGTAGGCTACCGAACGTTGATTTTATTTATCGTTTACTTGCATGTGCTTTGGAAGGATTAACTGTTTTTACCATGGTAAATTGCTATAACGACCTTGCTCCATTGATATGTAGAGATTATTTTGCGTTTATGAATTGTACATTATTATGCTGGTGTTTGTGACATAAAATAAACACATCTGTGCTTACAACATTGTTTGAGGAGCCGTTTTGTGAATATTATAATGATACCCGCACCCGTCTATGTTTATACCGTTAATGCTGATATATGAATCCGCATATCATCACTTCTAGAGTTCGGTATTAGCTGTTGTGGCTAAACTTTTTTTAATTATTGTTTGCCTGCAGTAGTCTTGGTAGTTTTGTCATGGTAAAACCGCATCGGGTGTGCCCATGCTTTGGCATGAGACATTACTCTGCCTTTATAAACTGTACATTTTTTTCGTGCCGTTTGTAAAATAAAATATGCACAACATGTGCTTTAAAACACTGTTTTAGTGGTGTTTAGGTGAACACTTGTGCAGTGTGCGCATGTCAGCCGATTATATCGGATTTGAAGCTCGTCATGTAAACACGCACATCAATCAGATCACTTAATTGACCTTTCATGTAAACACTACATTCAGATTCTGCAATCTGATTAAATTCAGTCCGATGTGTCCATGTAACGCAGAAGCAGGAGAAGCAGCACATTCAGTTCAGACCGCACAAACAGTGTTTCTAATCACTAATTGACCTTGTTTGAGCATTTATGATTAAAACGCGATGACTGTATGGACACATAAACAAGAACACAGACGGATTTTAGTTGTTCAACGAAAGTGACTGCTAGTTTTAAGTGGTTGAGTTCACTCACTATTACATAGTTTTTTGTTGTCGGTTGTATACAGTATTTAATATAATACTGTATACAACCGCTCAGAGAGTAGAGATATGAAGCAGACCTGAAGCACTTAGCTGTCAGATACTACGTGATGACGTCACCGATACGCAAACTAGCGCGTGACGTCATCTGGTGACATTTAGCGACTTTTCAGGTAGGCTTTAGCTACTTTCCATTGAAAAGAGTTGGCAACACTGCTGTATGGGTTTAACAGCGCGCGCCTCCCGCGCTTCAAGTTCAGAATGGCGCGTGCACAGCTGAACTGTGTCTGACAGAAGAATGTCCGTTCGTTTGTCCGAAGTGAGACATTTAATTTCACAACTGGGGTGTAAGACTTGTGAAAATCGAATTTAAAATGAAATTTTTACTTCTAGTCTGACAGAATTTCGTCTGACAGCAATAACAACGCTGTTTGAGGTGCTTCTTTGCTGACCGGACTTCAGATTCCTCTGACCGGAAATGTTTATCGGTTTTATCAGGTAACGTTAATGAGTGGGAAACATGTGTCCTTTCCGGTGGCGGCTGGTCAATAGGGGGCAATTATCCAGAGAAGATGACTGTTAAACATAAGTTCAACATACAGGTGCTGGTCATATAATTAGAATATCATCAAAAAGTTGATTTATTTCACTAATTCCATTCAAAAATTGTAACTTGTATATTATATTCATTCATTACATTCATTTTCTGAGGTCCAAGGTCAACGCAGCCGTATACCAGGACATTTTAGAGCACTTCATGCTTCCTGCTGCTGACCAACTTTATGGAGATGCAGATTTCATTTTCCAACAGGACTTGGCACCTGCACACAGTGCCAAAGCTACCAGTACCTGGTTTAAGGACCATGGTATCCCTGTTCTTAATTGGCCAGCAAACTCGCCTGACCTTAACCCCATAGAAAATCTATGGGGTATTGTGAAGAGGAAGATGCGATATGCCAGACCCAACAATGCAGAAGAGCTGAAGGCCACTATCAGAGCAACCTGGGCTCTCATAACACCTGAGCAGTGCCACAGACTGATCGACTCCATGCCACGCCGCATTGCTGCAGTAATTCAGGCAAAAGGAGCCCCAACTAAGTATTGAGTGCTGTACATGCTCATACTTTTCATGTTCATACTTTTCAGTTGGCCAAGATTTCTAAAAATCCTTTCTTTGTATTGGTCTTAAGTAATATTCTAATTTTCTGAGATACTGAATTTGGGATTTTCATTCGTTGTCAGTTATAATCATCAAATTAAAAGAAATAAACATTTGAAATATATCAGTCTGTGTGTAATGAATGAATATAATATACACGTTTCACTTTTTGAATGGAATTAGTGAAATAAATCAACTTTTTGATGATATTCTAATTATATGACCAGCACCTGTATATATGATAAATTGCAAAATAATTTTGAAATAAATATTTATTCACACTACAGTCGCCTAGTAGTTGTGTTCGCATTCATTAAAAGTATTCATTGTATTTAGTTAATTTCTGTGACAATACATATTCTGCTAAATGACCATGTAAATGTACATATATATTGTAACGTTACGTGCAGGTCGCCGGACAAATGAGTGTTTATGTAGGTAACGTTAACGTTATACAAACTTTTGGAAGGCAGGTGACCTGAGGCTGCTCTCTAATTGGCTCGCGTCAGAGTGAATCAGTATTGATTTTTACATGTTTGACCTCGTGTGATTGATTGGACAGTTCTCAACCGTTGTGATTTACAAATTCACCACAACAGTGACAAAGTATGATATGAGCTTTACTCGCCTTAGTATAAAGTGTTTACACTGCACGCGAGATACGCGACAAAAGCGGAGAACCCGCTAACGTTATAATCCCTGATGCTATTTGCATTGGATTCTGTGCGCTGTGTAATTAATCCCTGTTATTGTTTTTTCTCTTTATTCTCACTTTGGTTTTTACACTAGTAAACTTAAACTGTAGTAAATTGTAAGGTGCTGTTATATCTTATTAGCTATATATAGATTTTATAAACATTTTCAGTAATGCTAATAACTATAGTAGTTGTGCTTGTATAGTTTAACACAAATAAATGACGAGACTCCCAATGGACTGTTCTGAACTAAAGTTAACTGAAAAGTTACTCTCTTATCTTGTTTCGGAAGAGATGGATGGCCAACCAAAATACCACACAGAGTTACTCACTCTAGGATGGTCATTATTAACAATTTCAGAGTTTCCTGAGCACTCCATACACTACAATAGTGCATTGCTAAACTGTAGAAAATACTATTATACCTTAATATTTACTATGGTACGGTTCAAAAACACTGTAGCATCTAGGAACTTTACTACAGTTTACTATAATGAATAATAAAGTATACTGCAATATTCTTTTTCACTTGGACTGACACCTTATTACTGTTAATAAACACCATTACATGCTTTGATAGTTAAACTTTTTTAGCTAAGCAGTGATGATACGTTTACGTCACGTGTCAAATGGTCTGTTGCGCCCCCTTAAACAATTGCACCAGCTGCCACTGGACCCTTGAGAAGCAGTGGCGTTGCGAGGGGGGCTTAAATTAAGCCACTTATCTTTTGGCAAAAGCCCCCGATCTTTTTGGAGATTGAAAAGTTTCACTTCACAAAAAATATTTATGTATTATAATGACTTCTAAATAATGTTTTGACGTGGGTTGTGGTAGGTTACCATTGTTTGAAGCGCTAGTGGTGTCGTGCTGTTAAACAGTAACGTTACCTGATCCGACCAGCAGGTGTCACCGTTTCAACAGACATCATTCATTCAAGAGCTGATGAGTTATAAATAATACAGCTGATCTGCAAAATTAACCAGGCAACTTATTTCTAAATTATAGGCTTAATATTGTTTTACTTTTTACAACGTATTTTCGTAATTTTATGATCTAATTAGTGACTTATTAGCCTAATCAACGTGTAGGCCTTTGACGTACAGTGGGATTTGGGCTTCCTTTTGTTTTTAATGTGCACATGAATGACCTGTTTGAAGAGTTTGTTAAACTGGCTGTCTGCTTACTAATGAATCATCTTGTGTATGCAAGTGATTTGCTGCAAGTAGTGCTGGCTGCCAATAGCTACTGAATATATACAGTATATATGTTTTAAATATGAGGTCAAACATGATGTGTTGCCATGAAATTTTGGACGAAAAGGATTAAGAACCTGAATTTATTCATATTTTGAAAAATGATGGACGGCTTTGACAGATTTTTTTTTACCAATGACGGAAAAATCAGAATGACAAAGCGAAAGTCGTGTAAACCGAAAAGTCTGAGTATACACTCATTCAACTCAACTATGTAGAAAAGCACAGGAAAAGGTAACATGAACATTGTAAGGATTGTCAATCGTAATGTTTGTTTTGTTAACATCTCCTTTATAAGGATTGCCAAGAGAATGCTTCTGGCTCAGATCAAAGCCAACTACTCATCTGGAGCGGAGTCGTCATCATCAGCAGAAGACGACCTGGACCAAGAGACGACAAAGAAAGACAAAGATGATGATGAGGACGCTGGCAAAGCAAATGGTAATCTAACACCTTTAGTAGTACATGGTGAATCGATGATGTGTGTGTTCATGAGGCGTACGTGATGTTCCCCGCAGAAGAAGACGACGAGACGTCAGACTCCGGCTCAGATGTTGACGTAAAGAAGCGTGGACGCCGTCATCATTTGCTGCGGAAGAAGCTGACGGTAAGCGAAGGCGACTCTGATGATGAGACAACAGCTAAAAGCAAGAAGGAGAGCAATAAAAAAAGCCGAAGGAAAGGTCAGTGTCTGTTCTAAGGAAACACAGGTCATGTGACTCCACGGGCTGGTCTGATGGGGTTTTTAATGGTTTTGTGTAGGGGGCACTGATGACTCTGCAGATTCAGACTTTGAGGAGTCGGGTTCAGCCTCCAGTGACACCTCGGCCCTCAGTGAAGCTGTCAGTCTGGATGAGGACAGCGAGGCGAGTAACAAACGCAAAACACGGTAAGACTCCTGTCGTCATCAGGTTTATCATGTCATGGTGCGTGTGTGTGCTCATGAAACGCTGTGGCCATGCATCATAATACATCATTCATCCTCTGTGCTGTCATGTTTAAGTGTGAAACATAAATATTTCAAGGAATTGGGACGAGTAATGTCAAATAATGCTTGTAGATCATCCAAAAAATCCAGTAAGGACAAAGAGAGAAGCTACAAGAAAGAGAAGAAGAAACGACGGCGTATTAAAGTTCAAGACTCATCATCAGATGAAAAGGTACGGCATAAGGGCCCGGTCAGACAGAATGCGTCTTTTGCTGTTAGACGCGCCTCTTTTGAATTGTTTTCAGTTGGCAGGGAGCGTTTTGCGTGCTTCTTGTGCGCGGCGGGCCTCACCTCGCATTTTTGGCAGAGCGCTCTGAGCGCCTGAAGTATAGACTGAGATATGAATGACAATGTTGTGTTAACACTACACATGTGATGTCACGTATAGTGTCTGTATCTGGTTAACACTTCAACACAATAGCAGATGCTTTTACACACATTTAACTTTTTTTAACTCACACCGTCTTCAATGTGGTTCATTGGCTAAAAACAGAGAACACACAAAATGAACGATGAATTATTAAAGTCAATATATATATATATACAGTATATTTGTAAATGTAAATAAATATCTTCTGTGAAAGGTGCAGGACCGTATAATGCTTGTCTAGTCATTGCATTCAGGCCGATCACATGCTAAAAGCTAGCTTGCTCATGCTAAAATGGCCGACCCTAGGTTTAATTTCAATAGAGAAGAGAGCGTGTGGATGATTCTTCTGATTTGTTGTTGCACAGAGCGGAGACGGGGAGGAAGAGGGGGACAGTGATGAGAAAGGAACGCCCAAAGGCCGCAAGAAGATCCGCAAGATCCTTAAAGACGATAACCTGCGGACAGAGACCAGAGACGCTCTGAAAGAAGAAGAGGAGAGGAGGAAACGCATCGCCGAGAGAGAGAGATTGAGAGAGAAACTCCGAGAGGTAGACAAACTCAAACTCATGAGAGGTTTGTTCCGAGCGATGTTGTTCAGTGTAAACTCACAGAGGCTTGTTTTCAGACGATTGTAGTGGAGGAGTCTGCACAGGTCACATGTCCCATCACCACGAAACTGGTGCTGGATGAAGATGAGGAGACCAAAGAGCCGCTGTTGCAGGTTCACAGGAATCTGGTGACCAAACTCAAACCACATCAAGTGGACGGTGAGCGGTTGATTTATTATCCTTCCTGTTTTGACTCGCTGTAGCTCATCATTGGTGCTTTGACTCTAGTTTAATCAAAACTGATTTGGACGTGTAGTGCAAAAACATGTTGAAGCCGTGCACTTTTATTCAGGGAATATGTCAAATGCTAATGCTCCTGCTAAACTGTGCTGATTGATATGAAACTGTGTTCAGCCGTAAGAGAAATGTCATTCCCAGAGCACAGCAGTGTTGGCTTGCTCACCGGGAGACTGCATTTATTTATTCATTTATTTATTAGATATTATTTATTATAATGATCTTGCTTGGTCTATAAACACCATGCACTGTGCTGTGTTTTACCTTTCTGTGTTTTTCTTATTTGCTCCTGTAAAGCTGCTTTGGAACAATGCACATTGTGAAAAGCGCTATATAAATAAAATTGAATTGAATTGAATTGAATTCCCCAGGCGGCTTTGTGTCCGTGCGCTTGGAGATGTGCATAAACAAACAATTCAGAGACAGTTTGCACACTGGCTGCACTCGTTTTGCTCGTTAATATTATTTTAAACTTAACATTTTGTGTGCATTATTACTACCCAACATAGGAATTGATAGGAATTGTGTGTGTGCGCGTGTCATTTTATTTGACTCTTGCTTTGGATATCACTGCTTGCCCTCTGAAACCTTTATATTTTGTGGTCTTATAATTACATACATAATGGGCATCAAAATTGATTTCAGACATTTATTTCAGTCAGTATTAAAAATATCAAGGTATTATTTTCACAGAATATTCTTTACACAATTTAGTTCGGTTTGATTTCTATAGCGCTTTTTATGATGTTGCATTGTTTTAAAGCAGGAAGAAAACTAAAGCAAAACCCAGAGAAAGGTAGAATACAGTACTGTACATGGTTTCGAAAGACCATTCTAATAAAGCAATGTTCATGGAATTGACAGAACCGTGAGCTTATCTAATATCAGCAGTCTCCCGGTGAGCAAGCATGATTTTACATAGAAAACAGCAAGTCACAAAAAAAACCTTAAAAAATGTAAACATTGATTCGAGCCCATTTGCTGGCTGTAAGTGACATCATGACGTGTTGATCTCGACCCATTCAGATGATGAATAAACTCACTGGTGTAGTTGCAGCGTGCATGTTTTGATGATGTTGTGTACAGGTGTTCAGTTCATGTGGGACTGCTGTTGTGAGTCGGTGAGAAAGGTGGAGAAGTCTGGCGGCTCCGGCTGTATTCTGGCTCATTGTATGGGTCTGGGTAAAACCCTGCAGGTGAGTCACTCTGAACGTGAATCTGATGAATGCCTGTGGGTTCTTTCACTGGTGTTGTTCTCTGTGCGTCCTGCAGGTGGTGACGTTTCTTCACACTGTTCTGTTGTGTGAGAAGTTGAACTTCTCCACGGCTCTGGTGGTTTGTCCTCTCAACACCGTGCTCAACTGGCTGAATGAGTTCTCGAAGTGGCAGGAGGGCCTGAAAGACGAGGAGAGTTTAGAGGTAGAGATTTGGTATTGTATCATGCATAGATCTTGCCATTACTCTTCTTTCCTTATGGGTCTGTTTCAGTCGTGTTCCTGTAGCGTTACATCAAGCCTTGGAAAATCACTTCAGACGCGTGAATGTAAATGTTATGAATCTGCAGACCCTCTATAGTCTTACTACAGTAAGAATATTAGTGCTTGTTCACTCCCAATTTCTAAAACATTCTCATGCTTGACATAACCGGAAAGATCAGTCAGTACTTTCACATGAATATATCTGGAGGTTTATTGAGGTCCCCTGCTGTGTGTTCTGCTGTGTTCACACCAATCGCGTTCCACGCTCTTATTACTCGCGGGAAAAGTTCATTATTTTTGCATGAGTGACGAGATAAACATCACGCGACGGGGAGTGTCTTCACGTCAAACAGTAGGTGTCAATGAGCTCTTTACGTGAATTTCTCGCTCAAGTTGAAATCTTTGCATTGACTTTGTATGTAATTTACTCATGCAAATCGCTTAATTCGCGTTTGGTGTGAAGCCAGCATAAGTCTTGTAATGCATGACAGAAACACATTTCTAAAAGCCATGCTTCTCAAGCAAAAATGGCTCTCTCAGATCACTTCAGATGGTGGTGCTTTATCAGCTTTATATCAGGAATGAGGAGATGCTTTCTTTTGTGTCCAATCAAAGGCATCTGCTTTTCTTAGCAGTGAGATATCATTTATGTGCCAACACGATCAAACCGTACGAACCAGACTGCTTCCCTAAACATAAATACAGATGTGGTTTGGTGCAGTAAATGATTTGTTGCTCTGATGAGAAAGGCCGTATTTGAGAAGAATGTTGTTGCTGTTTTTTCTTGTTTGATGTGCATTGTCCTGAAGCAAAAGCAGTTGAGAATGTGAAATAAAGAGTCAGCGTGATGTCTGTCATGTTTCAGGTGACAGAGCTGGCCACGGTGAAGAGACCTCAGGAGAGAGCGTACGCTCTGCAGCGCTGGCAGGAGGACGGCGGCGTCATAATCATCGGTTATGAGATGTATCGGAACCTGACGCAGGGCCGAAACATCAAGAGCAAGAAACTGAAGGAAATCTTCCAGAAAACTCTCGTCGATCCAGGTGCACGTCACAGGCAACAAACTTGGACACATGTCTGTCGGATTCAGAAGACAGGGCTGTAACGTTACATGTCGCACATGCTTACTAAAAAATCTTTCGTTTTACGTCACGTGCCTAGAGCCACTGAGGGCACGTGGGGGCGCTAAAGGCTCAGAAAGCTGTTGTGAGAGAATGGATGTCGTGTTGTTACTGTCGTTGGTGTCAGAACTTTTTGAAAAAAGTCACAGCGACTACAGAAACCAAGTTCTGTGGCATAATTTGAGGTGGCATTCAAATATAAAAGTATAAACGGTATATATAAACTAATAAATATATATATATATGATCTTTCATATGAATACAATTCACATGTTATGTTGTAGTATGGGATATTACACATATATTGGCGGTACCAGTAAAAGTCATCAAATACAATCAGTTTCTTCAAATTTCTTTATTTAAATTTTTCTTTATACACAATAACTAAGCAGTTTTGCTTGTAGGTAGAAAGCACTGGCACAGGTAAACAAACATCACGTCAAGTGTACACACATTTTACAACTGTTTAAATAGTACAGCTGCAATGCAAATGCCATTTGGTAACCAATGAACCCCCAGAGCATCGTCCTGAAGTAATGATGAAAACGATCATGGTACAGCTTTAACTCCTGGATCAATCTATTAAACCCTCCTTGCTCTTCACTCACCCAATATCGTCGTTTTCTCTTTCTTTGCTCATTCAGGCAAAAAACAATAAACTAATCTTCCATGCTGCTGGAGAAATCCATTTCTTGTTCTGCTGTTGTAAGTACGTAAAGCAAACGGCACTAGTAGCCTGTATTGCTACGCGCTAAGCTTTAAGCTTTTCTTCTTCTCAGCAGCCGAAGCCTGAATAGCGGTTGAGCGCCACCTAATGTTTAGGCGTGAAGTGTATTCTCTCCATCAACGCCATCTATCGTGCGGGCGTCAGAATAGAAGAGAGCAAACATTCGTTTCGTCGTTGATATGAAAACTTGGTTCGTCAGGTATTCATTTTGCTTTTTCGCATCTCCCGCAATCTGAACGGGCCTTTAGACAGAGCCGCCTGTTCGTGTGAAGTGCATTTGTCATAGTGCTTGTTCATGTGTGAGGTTAACTAATGGCGCACCACTAGTTATTTTTGTTTTTATTTAGTTTTTGCAATTAAAACTTGTTTTCCGGCTGCATTAAGTCCATTGATCTAGAGCCCTATGCGATGTGGGAAAACACGGAAGGAATTCTACTGTTTAAATATGTCCTCTGCTTGTTCTGCGTGTCTATGAGTGAATGAGCTGCACTTTAACATGGTACAAGCGTGACGCTCGTGGATTTGTCTGTATCTCACTATATGAGGGCATGAACACGTGAACTTCATCCACAGAGTTTATGTTATGAGCATTTCGCTGCTTGAGTGGAGCTACTGACAAACACACTGAAGCTGCCAAAATTAAAGTCTGCTTAATTTGAACCAGATGATAAAGTAATTAACTCGTAGTAAAACTGTAGAAAACACTATAGTATACTTGAGTATTTACTCTAATAAGGTTCAAATATATATAGTAAACAAGAATTGTTTATACAGAAGTTAAGTTCTGAAAATACAGAACCCGGAACAATTAAAAAGGAAAAAACTAACTTGGCCCTAATGTATCCGTTGGTATAACATTAATGTCCTTTTTCAGTTACCTGTCTACTTACGTGATGACCTGGACTTGTGTTTTTTTAAAGATGATATCAGGTGTATACTTGTGCTCCAACGGTTTGGCCTGTGCCGCACAACTTTAAACCTCTGTAGCACCGGTGCAGTTAGCGTACAGCCCTGGAAGAATCCAGAGTTTGTAGTAGTGTTGATATTGTATGACTGTTATAGAAGTGAACATGAGCTTATGGTGATGTTATGATTGACAGGTCCAGATTTTGTGATCTGTGATGAGGGTCACGTGCTGAAGAACGAAGCGTCTGCGGTTTCTAAAGCCATGAACTCCATCAGGACTCGACGACGAGTGGTGCTGACAGGAACCCCGCTGCAGAATAATCTCATCGAGTGTGAGTGTGGCTTCTCACTTGTGTGTGATTCTTTTCTGTTGCTTCTCGTTCAGGACTGTGGGTGTGTCTGTGGTTTTTAATGGGAAGTGTATTTAACACGGAAACATACACATTTACTTTCTTATATATATGCCGTACATAAGATGACAGAACATTGTTTGCTAGTTTATAATACCAGATAACGCTCGTGTGTAGGCCTAATTATTAGCACAACTGAACACATGTGATGTTTGACAGAATAGGTCATGTTGGTGTGAGTCTGATGCAGAGGTTTATCTCTCTGTAGATCACTGTATGGTGACCTTCATCAAAGAGAATCTGCTGGGTTCAGTGAAAGAGTTCAGAAACCGCTTCATAAACCCCATTCAGAACGGCCAGTGTGCCGACTCCACCTTCACTGATGTCCGCGTCATGAAGAAACGAGCTCATATTCTCTATGAGATGTTGGCCGGATGTGTACAGGTAACCCCGGCCGTCATGACACTGGCGTACTCGTCTTTATACATCACAGACAACTGAAGTGAATACTGTATATATTTCTTCTTTTGCAGAGGAGGGACTACACTGCTCTCACAAAATTCCTGCCACCCAAACATGAGTATGTGCTGGCGGTGCGAATGACGCCCATTCAGTGCAAACTCTATCGATACTACCTGGAGCACTTCACAGGTGACGTTCACTCTCCAGTGTTCACTTATTACCTCTAGATGCTGTTCTAAAGAAGATCAGTTCAGCATTCAACTGTCATCAGGGGCTCATTTGTGCCACCTCTGAAAAACATTACTTGTGTTAATTATATTTGTACAGTCGTATACTGTATACTGTGCTTGTGTCATTTTGTTATTTGTTTTTTATACTGCTGTATAGGTTCGGTTTAATTTATTTCAGTTTCAGTTTTAGTTGAGGTATTATTTATCTTCAGTTAATAAATTTAGCACCCCCGTTTTGGTTTAGGCAACATTTAGTTAACAGTAATAACCCAGCTTCTGATGTGTAAGATCAAGTTCTGACCTACACGATCTGCTGCTGAATGTTCAGTTTCAGTCAGAAATGGGTTTAAAGGGTTGTGAGTGCCATTTCATTTGTTTTAATTGTGTACATGCAGCCTCTAAAAACACGAGACGCAGCGCTCAGATATGTTTTTTAAAAAGCGCAGCCTAGAACGCGAGGGTCTCGAGATGCGGGTATCCTCCTCCGCCTTGTTGCGGTCAAATAAAACAGTTGTTATGCCAACTTCCTATCGTAAACCTATCGTCCAAATTCTTCTGATTGGTTCACTGCTTTTGGAACTGACATTGATGAGCAGCGCTGCATGTTAGTTGCATTTTTTTTTAACTTGACACGGCATCTTAAAGGTGTCCTGAACTGGGCTTGTTTATTGTTTTAGACTGTTGTCTGAGGTCTGCTTATGATGTTCGCGTGGCTTTTACATTCGAAAACATCAAAATCAATAAGTAATAGGCTATTTTCTACCTGGGTTTTGAGGCCGTCTCGACAAACGATCGGTTTGAGTGGGCGTTACGCCATGAAGACTTGGAAGTAAACGGCCACTGCTTTGATTGGATAGCAGTTTGCGTAGTAAACTTAGTTGGAGCCTTCTGTGAATTTGGTTAGAGACGTAACGTTATTGTAATGTTAACGTAATGTTTTACTCACATAAGATTGCTGTATGGGATGAAATTCATCTCAAAATGATTAACAAATGCATGCGCAGTCATCCGTGAACGTGATACATGTTACGCATGTATTTTACTATCCACAAACAAATGCCTTATGATTTGAATCTGTGAAATTTAGATTTTTATAAACGTGAGACGATTTGTACAAATAGAGACAGATTTTTTAATAGAGACAGATGTTGTATTTTGTGTTAACATATAATCATTTTGCGCACACCAAGGACAAGTTGTGCATTTGTGGATCAGGCAACACACGTGCACTCATCCTGTTCTTTGCATTTGGATTTTGAGACTTTTGTTTCGTGATTTTGCGTTGGACAATCCACACACAAATAACTTCCGATCCACACACAAAGAAAAGCAACTACCGCTAGATAGCAGTCTCACGGATCTTTACAGGACTTGGTGGCGTGAAAGACTGCATATATTTGACATTCGGTTGACGTTCGCAAAAACTGACGTTATAATCTCTGTTTTCATCACATAATCAAGCCAAACCAACTTCATGACACAAGGCTCTGTTTGTTGAATTTTCATTCTATTTTAATGTAGTGTATGGCTTCACAATAGCCTACATTGCTTGCATTCCAAAAGGGCTTGAATTTCGCTGCGGGACTGCACATAATTTGAACATTTCCCGTCTAGCTTTAATAATGTGAGACATTGACTTACAGTCAAAATGAAGATCTAAAATAACCCGTTTTTCAGCGTATTAGGCATGCGATACATTTTTATTTCACATACATTTATGTTTATTTTGGGTAGAATAGCGATGAATAGAAATTGCATAGAAGTGCAGTATTGGCACATGTGTAAATGTTTATAAACAAAGCGTTATGACTTAAAGAACATATATGTGGAGGACGAGAAATGACGCAAGTATAAATACATAAATTAATATATTAATACACATATAAATAAATAAAAACAGTGTGCAATACTGCACTTCTATGCAATTTCTATTCTAGTAAAATACATGCGTAACATGTATCACGTTCACGGATGACTGCGCATGCATTTGTTAATCATTTTGAGATGAATTTCATCCCATACAGCAATCTTATGTGAGTAAAACATATTTGTACTATGCGTCACTATTGCTTTGTTAGAGATCGCTTGATGTGCCCTGATAATGTGTAACCTAACGTGACGAGTCTAACCAAATTCACAGAAGGCTCCAACTAAGTTTACTACGCAAACTGCTATCCAATCAAAGCAGTGGCCGTTTACTTCCATGGTTTCCAGTTTGTCAATCATCACAAATGCGGGAGTGTGTACTATGTGTGGCGCTAAAGTCATTTGCGAACCAGTGGGCGGGGCTAGAGAAGTAGTGGTTGATATTTTTCTGTGGAGGCGGTGTTCAACCTGTCATAGACTACATAGATAGGTGCATTCCAGGACCTGGCGTTCGCTGAGCCAATAACAGTTGTCATCTCAGTAACAAGGGTGTTTTCAGTTCTGACACTTACAGGATGTTCGCTTGAATACCATTCCCTCTTATATAACAAAAGCTCGGGTTAAAATTGAGGTCTTAATTCATGGCCTCTTTAAAAATGCTCTTTAAAAGATGCGAGGCGCGAGCATAACATTCATGCGTGTCCGCCAAACGTGTTTTTATATAGAAAAAAAATGGTAAAGTAGAGCATCGAAATGGAAAAATGCGTTGTGTCTGAATGGCCCCTAAGAGAAGTGTTATAACTCAGAGAGACAGAGAGAGCGAGTCAGTGGCAGCTGTCCTCGGGACTATGTGAATAAATTCCCACGTTCTTATCTAATGAAGAGCTTTGAGGTGTCATTATTTGGGCTTTGCTCTGAGCGGCTGTGGGATGATGTTGTGACTGTGGGTGTGTGACCACCGGACAGACCCTGACCTCTCTCTCTCTCTCACAGTCCGCTTTAAATAAGGGTAACGGGTGGAAACTGTGCTGATGTTTATTAGGTTATGGAGAGGCTCAGAGATGATGTATTTTTGTGGACTAACCCAGAAGTTAACTGCTCGACCGCAAGCCTATGCATTTTTCCCATAGACTTTTGAAAGATCGCAAAAATGAAGCTCTGTGATTAACAACGGTTTATGATGTTTACCCGTTTCGTCTATCAAGACCATCTTTACAGATGAACACAACATTTGTTACTTCTGAAGCCGAAATACAATGGGCAGAAGTAAAAAGCTCACACGATGCTATAAACAGACTACACAACGTCAACGTCACCACCAACAATCCTCCGACAACTCTTTCAAACTCCATTAAAAATGTGTTCCCTGGTGAGTCATTACGCATCTATGTTTGAAGAGGTTTGTGCCCATGTTGCATTATTTGTGAGCTGTATATGCGTGACGACGTCCAACGTCCCCGCCAAAGGAAGTAGTCACTTTTGACAAATTGTTAGCAACCGCCGTTTTTAAGACACAATAAGGCTTTATAGAATCACGAGCGGGTTATAACTGGTGTTTTATGTCATAGAGTAAAAGGTGAAAATATTTAGAGGTTTTGTTTACCACAGACCTTATTTCAGGCGATTTACCAAAAGCCCATTGTAAAAACCCACACACTTTGGAGCGATGGAACTGGAAGTCCTGAAATGCTAACTCGCTTCCGGGCTTTGCATACTCTGAGCCTCTCCATTCTGCTGCACTGGTGCTGTAAGTAACCGCAGAATTCATATTGTGAACACTTAATGACAAAGCACATGATCATGGACACACTGAATATGAACTGAAATGCACACAATTTTCCCATGAAGTGTGAGTGTAAAGCAGGATTATGATGATATGAGCATCACATCTCATGTTCATTCTTTCTTCTTGTTGCGTTTAAGGTGTTCTATACTTTGAATGTTGTCTGCTTCTTTGTAAAGTAAGCAGCACGCTGGTGTTATCAGTTCTGCCGTGTGTTTTAGGGTCCCAGAAAGTGTTTTGAACATCTCACGTTCTCTCTGAACAGGTGTGGGTTCTGCTCTGGAGGGAGGAAGAGGCCGCACGGGGACCAAACTCTTCCAGGATTTCCAGATGCTCAGCAGAATCTGGACTCATCCGTGGTGCCTTCAGCTGGACTACATCAGTAAAGAAAACAAGGTGAAAAACATCACCGCTTCACCTGAAGTCTGCACTTCAGTTTGCACTGCAGTGGTTTGCAATAACGGAATGATTGAAATTCTTTCAAAAAGTGATGGGTAGTGAACGTTTGGGGTGGATGTGAATAGCAACAGTTTGTTGGTTTTATGTGAAGAACAATGCTGAAAGACACACACACACACACACACACACACCTGAAGTATGAAGTAATACGAGCAGAGAATACACGTGTGGTTTATTTCAGGTCAGGCAGTTCTGAAAGAATGCGTCATGACACTGTTAATGTTGAGTAGTGGTCAATATAACTGCGTGGTTTCATCTTTTATCTGCTCTGCTGCTGTATGTTTTCCTCTGAAGCGTGAAGGTGTTTGAGCTGATTTGTCAGAGTTGGGATGACTCTTTCTGTGTGTTCAGGGATACTTTGATGAGGACAGTATGGAAGAGTTCATCGCTTCAGAGACGGAGGAGTCCTCCATGAGTTTAACCTCTGAAGAGGAGAAACCCAAAAGGTTTGAATGCATTACACTGACTCTTCATGTGTGATCTGTGATTGGTCTGTTTGGTGTCTGATGTATGTGAACACGCACACACAGAAAGAAGAAGCGTGGCAGAGGTAAAGATCAGAGTTCAGAGAATGACAGCGATGATCTGGAGGTGATAAAAGAGTGGAACACCAGCTCTCGAGGAGGAAACCCCGAGGGACGGAACCGAGCCGAGCCGCCGCCGGAGGAGGGTACGACTCTATAAATCACCTCTACACACATTCATTCGGAGGATCTGTCAGACTGAAGACTGTTTTGTCATGTAGTGTTCCACAAGATGGCTCTGACATGTGTGTCTGGTGTTTTTATTTCTTCAGTTCGGCCCTCGTCAAACACGGGTCCCGGCAGCCCGTCACCAGACTGGTACAAAGAGTTTGTGTCTGAGGCTGATGCTGAAGTGCTGGAGCATTCTGGGAAGATTTCGCTTCTGTTTGAAATCCTGCGCATGGCTGAGGCTGTAGAAGAGAAAGTGTGAGTACAGATCAGACGTCTCTCGCTCATGAACACTGCTGATACATGCAGTACTCATGTGTGTCGTGTCATGTGTGTGGAGCAGGTTGGTGTTCAGTCAGTCGCTCATTTCTCTGGACCTCATTGAAGATTTTCTGGAGTTGGCGGGCAGAGCCAAAGAGGAAGGGAAACCTTCACCGTACAAAGGTGAGTGATTGAGTTGAAGCCCTTGATAATCTGCCATCAAAACGCCATTAAAGTGTACACACTGAATGTGAAAAAGAGGCGTGGCCAATCAGAACACTGGAGCTGAAGACTGGACACACACACGCACACATTTCATATCATTTCTGATGATGCTGTAATCAGTCTCTCCTCGTCCACGTTTCATGATTATTATTCATGAGTATGGGTCTCAGTGTGGGCGGAGCTGTGAGCCGTGACATCACAGTCATAGAATAGAATGGAATGTTTAATGCAGTAAATGAATGCTGGGTAATATCAAACAGGTTAAATATAGCTGTGTTTACTTTTCACAAACCAGACACAAGCCGTTTTACATTTATTTTCACTGTGAATGTTCTGTGTCAACCAGAAGCTAAATGCGTCGCGTTTTATACTGACTTCTGTGGGTTGGATTTGAAATACATTTGCTGTAGATGAAAGGAATATGAAAGGGCGCGTGTATACAGCGAGGGTCCAGCTCACTTCGCTTTAGTTTGTTCATGGAGCTGAAAGTCAAGTGATGCGGAACTCATATCTGTCACAGCTGTAGGCTAAGTGACGACACACACACACACGCGCGTCAGTGTGTGGACGAAGGTCATGTTCCTCATTAAACCTGCGAGCAGATGTTTGTGTTTTCATTTTAAAATGATTAGACCTTGACTTCTTTACTCCACAGAAATATGTTCGCTTAAGGCCGTGCAGTTTGTAATGAAAAGATCACAGAAGGCTAATTGAAAACAGACTGTAATGTTAGTTTGTGGGAGGCCGTGATATTAAACGCTGAATGTCTCCCGAGCTCTCTGTCTGTCTGTACACTATCTAGTGTGAATAGTGAAAAGTGACATGTGTCTTGTGTTTTGAAGGTGAGGGCAAGTGGTTCAGAAACATTGACTACTACCGGCTGGACGGATCCACTAATGCCGTGACCAGAAAGAAGTGGGCAGAAGAGTTTAACGACACCAGTAATGTTCGGTACACGCGCTTCCCATTGACGTGTCGAGCGGCTGTCAGAGGTGTGTTCAGCAGTGCCGTTCCTCACTCTTCTGCTTCTCTTGTTCACTCCGCAGCGGTCGACTGTTCCTCATCTCAACCAGAGCCGGTTCTCTCGGCATCAACCTGGTGGCTGCCAACAGGGTCATCATATTTGATGCCTCGTGGAACCCATCCTACGACATTCAGAGTATTTTCAGGGTCTATCGCTTCGGTCAGGTGAAGACGGTGTTTGTCTACAGGTTCTTGGCTCAGGTGAGAAGTGACTGCGGTGGACTGCGTGTCAGCGTGGAGTTCTTCCCGCCTTAACCTTTCCTTTCGTCCAGGGAACCATGGAGGAGAAGATCTATGACCGGCAGGTGGCCAAACAATCGCTGTCTTTCCGTGTGGTAGACCAGCAGCAGATCGAGCGTCACTTCACCATGAATGAGCTGACGGAGCTCTACACGTTTGAACCCGACCTGCTGGACGATCCGTCTGAGAAGAAGAGCAAGAGAGCCACGCCCATGCTGCCCAAGGTACAGATCCTCCAGTCGTCTTCTTTGGGTGGTTTGTTTTCTCTCACCCGGCGGGAGGGTGGGACGCAGATGCAGATTGATCGGAGGAATGCTTCAGGTGTGTGCGTGCTTTAGAGGAACTCCTGGAGAGATGGTCTGATCATACACCAGAGCGAGCAGCTGCGCAGTTGATCAGACCGTCTCTCCAGCTCACCGCTGACCTCCTCGTGTCTTAGAGAAATGTGTGGTTGCGTTAGGTGATGTTCTGTATGTGTTCCCACCCCCGAGTAAAGCGCTGTGCGTGTGTGAACCTGCAGCCGCTCGTCATGAAGGCCATCTGTCGTGCTGAAGTTTTTCAAAGGAACGCAGTAAACCTCCCCCGAGCTGATGAGCACTCATTACTCCTGAACACTCGTCTACTTCAGACAAACTAATTGGACACAAAGGAAGCTGGTGGACTTCCAGTCTAATGATAAAGAAGGAGGTTGCGGTCCAGACGTGAGTTCTGCCTCGGGCTCTCGGGAGGATTTAAAGATCCCGCCCGGTTTGTGTCCAGCGGTGGGGACGTTCTTGGGTTCTGTGGGCTTCACTGTGGTTTGGGTAATGATGTTCTTCAGAACAGATGTTCCTTAAATGACTTCTTGCCTGAAGGTGTCGACTGGAGGACATCTCTGCTAACTTTCAGCTCTATTGGTAAATGATGGAGATGACTGAACTTTGACTGTGAGCAGAATTAAGACCTGTTCGCACCAAGAACCAGAACGATGTTTTAATTGTGCCGTCAGTTTTGAGTGTAGAAATTCATGTTAAAGTCCCCGTGCACCGGAGGTTGCGATCGTTTTTCACTGCGATTTGATTGGATGTATAAAAACAGCCGTTGCATTTTGAAATGGAACTGGCAGCCAACTGACCGTTGAAGGGGAGGAGTTAACAGATGCTCCGCCCAAGCCGTCTAACATACATCATTTAAGATTATTTAAATCATTACAGGACGGAAGGGCATTTTCAGATTGTAACTGAAGATTTTTAAAAAGAGAATGACCCACATTGATCAACTATTTATATTAACGCTGCAATATTTCATGAAGAAATAGATAGTGTGGTTTTGAATTTCATTGGGACTTGAAATCTGAATTAGCGTGTTCACCTCGCCGCAACCGTTTTAAAGCAAATCAAACGATAAATCAATGCCATTCATCTGAGAGCATGCGTGTGCTGCAAGAAAACAGCAATGACTCGTGCGCTGCTTTCAAACCCTCCGTGCACACATAAAGTCCACAAGCGGAGGTTATGTGGGAACAACCATGTGAAACATTTGCTGCGTCCCAATCCTAAATAGTATTGGAAAGTAGAATTAGTTTGTCCCAAACCGTATTACGTTGAAAAGAGTATTCCAAAGAATCCCGGATGGTCGACTACTTCCGGTAGAAATGGGAAGTGCAGAATGATGCACACTCTAACGGCTGCTATTAACCCACAACTCACGGCGAGAGGGCGGAGTTTAGTGACGCTCCACTGAATTAATGACAGCGTCACTAAATCACTATAACTCTAGAGTTAACATTACATATGAAACAATGAATGAAGAAATACTTACATGCAAAGAAGATCTGTATTTTAATGTGTGTGACTTTTAATGACCACAGTGTTGTCTAGGCAACAGCGGCCACTTCCGTTTCCTGTTATAGTATGTCCCAGAGTTTTGCTACACACTAAGATCTATTTTTCCATATCAAAAACAGTACACACTTTTAGTCCATACTGGTAGACGAATTGGGACGCAGCAAATGATAATAAAACCATAAGAATCAATTAAAAGATTCCAACTATTGACTGTCCAATGGCAAGGCAGTTAGTCATGTGACACATGGAGAGAAATGGATTATTCTGTGTGAAAGGGACCGTCAGTATTTGAATGTGAGACAGACAGACAGGGTCGAGTTGTGTGTGTGAGCGCTGGATAAGCCGAATGATTGGTGAGTCGTGATGGACACGTGACACACAGACTCAGACTGTTTATACGAGGGTCTGGAGTTCTGTGGCTCATTGGTGTGCAGCTGTACAGAAGGTTTTGCCTGGCTGACGTTTGCTGTTACAAATATCTCAATCCTTCACATTCCTTCAGTCTGCGTGTGCACCTGCACGTCAACGCTCTGTGTTCTCTGCAGAGGTGCGTTTGAGAAATAACTCCTTTACACGCCGTCTTTCAAGACGAACCGTCAGCTTTCAGTTGCAACTATCATCCAGAGATGTACGAGTGAGAGATTTGACGTGATCACGTGTTTTTCTCTCTTTGACTGTAGTGTACAGTGTGACGTGCTCAAACAATCAAACATGTGTTGTTTGCTTGTGACGGATGAGGTTTCAGACAAAAGCTCACAGTTTCCTCTCTTTCCGCGGGTAAAGCGCTAGTAGGGATGGGTACTGAGAACCGGTACTTTTTTGGACCGGTACATAATTGGGTCGATACCGGAGTATCGATAAGCTTCATGACAAACGATACTGTTATCGATACTTGTGTTGTTTTATCTCTGTGTATTCGTCTGTTAAACGGCGAATTAGAGGCTGCTGCTGCCTGTCATTTTCCATCCCTGAATGATGTCCGAATGGCTGAAGTTTGCTCGACGTATGTGTGATATCTAGGGCCATATGATTTCCGCGATGTATTTGTAATCTGCTTGTTTTGCGTGTTTATGAGTGAAAGAGCGGCATGGTTGCGCTTGTGGAGCTTTCAGCGTCCGCGTTTCACAACTAGGAAGCTTCCGTCAAACACCCCTTTGCGGCAACCCGTCAAAATAAAAGTCCTTTATTTGAGAACAGGTTATAACATTGTTTTTAATAATTCGGCCACGGAGTATATTTACTTACTTTAGTAAATTGAAGTAAATGTGCTAGTAAAATTATACAAAATAGTACATATAATTTAAAAAAATTACTTTATTATACTAATAGTACTTAAATTTATGTAGACCTAAAACCAGAAAGGAAAAAAGAAATAATATGGTCTACCAGCCAAATAACCATAGTGATGTAAAGTAAATATGTTGAATTACATTATGATGTGCTCCTCTGCACATGCTAAGAGCCGTAAGTGGTATGCTAAGCAACACACACACGTTTTGTTAGGTGGCATTTTCTGTTTGCTCAGAAGCGTTTGTAAACTGCAGTTCTAAAGCTCAGCTGTAATAAAGAAACTTAAAATGTTTAACATCTTTTCACATCATGTGTTTTTTTGCATCAAATTATAGAGCGTAGTATCAATAATCAGTATTGATAAGTACCGGTATCGATAAGCAGTATCGATAACGATAAAATCTTAACGATCCCATCCCTAGCCGTCAGTATGATAATGCAGGAGTTCTCGTTACCGTCATTAGCGGCTCTGCTCGACATGAACGTGAAGACCACCCGCCGAGCGCCAGCCTGGAGATTAATCCCAGCATTCCCTGCTCTCCCGGACTGTCATTTGAGCCGCCGATATTGGACAATGTTGAGATAAGGTCATGTTTGAAATGAGACTGAAACAACAGCTTCACGTCTCACTTGAATGTCACGACGGACTCAGGTGTTTTGGGTTAGCTACTTAAGCGTGATTGTGTTTGCTTTCAGCAGCACATGGTTTTATTTTCTGGCCGTCACAGACGTTTAGTCCAGTGGTTTGATGTCAACAGATCTCTCTCTGGCGTAATGCTGAAAACATGTCCGTGTTATTGCTACCTGACGTCTTTTTCTAGAAATAAACCTTCGTCTGCTTCTTCACTATCCTGTTTCCCATGTAGACGCTCGCATGTAGAACATTTCTAACCACACTTCACACTTCGGCAGCTTAACAAACAACAATAAAAGCATTTGCAGTATGCGCTGCTGAAGGGGTAGGCCTGTTTGAGACAATACGACGTTCCTATTTCTCACAAAAGATCAACACCGTTCAGAACAGACAAATGTTTTCTTGGAAGTTCCACGGTTTTGCTTTTCAAACCTCCGGCCCTCAGACGGCGATGAACGTTTGTGAGAGCATCAGTAGATTCCAGTCACGATCTGTGTTTGTGTCAGTGCTGTTGTCACGACGTCACCGGCCCTTTTTAATGTAAAGTTACACTGAAGACAAAGAAAAGCCAACATGTGGTCGTACGGAGCGTGTCTGTGGAGGTAGTGTTGTTTCAACAACACTGTTGTCATGGAGACCAGAAGTGTTTTCACTATGAAAACGCATGATAAAGCACTTGTTCTGTTTGATCATTCTCTCTCTCTCTCTCTCTCTCTCTCTCTCTCATCACAGGATCTTGTTCTGGCTGAACTCCTCCACAGTTTTAAAGATCAGATCGTTGGCTATCACGAGCACGACTCTCTGCTGGATCATAAGGAGGAGGAGGCACTGAGCGAGGAAGATCGCAAGGCGGCTTGGGCCGAGTATGAGGCTGAGAAGAAGGTGCGTAAGCACACAAACACATCTGCTCTCTCTACACGGCTCACTCTTTTATTAGCGTGAGGAAAAATGTAGTGCAACTTGAGGCCGCTAATACACTGCCCAAAAAAGCCTCTCTCCATTCATGTCAGCCATAAACAACGACTATGAAGTCCTCGTGAAGAACGGACTGGTGAAATGGCTTCTACACAGACTCGGAGAATAGTTCAGTTGGATGAAGTTTGGAGTAAAGTTCATATTATCTTGATTTGGTTCTCAGTTTGCTGTTTTCAGGTTTGTCAGGGTGTGAGTGACAGTGCGGGTAGCGTTTCACCTGCTTCTGACGCGCGTGTTTCAGGATGTTGTCTCATTTGATGGCTCAAACCCACGAGCGGTGTCAGGGACTCGTGAGCGCACACACACACACACTTTCACACACAGATCGGAGAGAGGTGTTGTGCAGCTGGGATTGCTGCAGTCCACCTGCTGGTGTGTTTATGAGACGTCCCGTCAGGATCAGGATCAGATCTGCTCTCAGTAGCTGATTGACAGCGGGAGAGCTCTGTGTTTACAGCCCAACACAAACACACATGCACATGAGTGAACGTCAGCACTTTCTACATCTTCCACTCATCTGCTCAGACATCATTTGGAAACCGAAGGCGGAAAGCGGCGCTTCCATTCCTCTGCTGCATGTGTCGTGTGTGATGGAGAGACGTCCTTGATGGTTTTTGTTCTTTGCTGAAATGAAGTTTCTGGTCTGTGCTGTGCTTTCAGGGTTTCTCCGCGCGATTCAACCAGCCGTCTTATTCTCAAGCTGGCATGGGACCGGCACCAGGCTACTTCCCCTTCAACGTGGCAGCCTTGGCCTCCATGAGCAACCAACAGCTGGAGGTCAGTAATGAGCTGCACATGCTCCTCACATTCTTCCAGCCGTCGCATTGTTGTGACATTCGTCCTCGAGCCACGACAGCTGTGTCCAAAACACAACACCATGCTCTTAGATCTTGATTTCGAGACGTTGTTTGGCTTCACCCCGTCTCTTTCTCTCTTTTCCCCGTTCACGTTGTGAAGGATTTGATTAACCAGGGCAGACAGAAGGTGTTGGAAGCCACCAGCGCTCTGAAGTCCGTACCCAGAGAGCCTTTGGAGGACATCATCTCTCAGCTGGTGAGTGACAGCGCTGGTTCTTACAGCCATATAGAGATGTAAAGAAACATAACATGTAGAAAGGAAATTGACACACACGTTTAACATGCAGTAGTGCAAAGACAAAAGACATTGTGCGTATGAACGCATGCAGGACACGCAGTATGAACAGAGACCAGTGCGAGAGATGACACGAGCACAACACCTAACTTCAAGTGTGTGGTGTTCATGATGAGAGGACAGAGAGTTGGGACAGGCCCTCACACTCAGTATTGCACGGAAGGTTGACTTGTGTTTGTTTCAGGTGTGTAACACATTTCTTTGTCTTTGTCAGTGGAAGGACAACCCCAATCTGTCCGAGTCTCAGATTCAGTCCATGGCTCTGGGACGACAGGCCACCTGTGAGATGGAGCTCAAGCACAGAGAGGCCATTTACCGTGATGTCCTCGGCAAACAACAAACCGTACGTCTGCTCTCAATCACACAGCTGTTGTTCTTACTTATTGCACGGCTCATTTCAATGCTTGATTCTGATTGGCCAGTCGCGACATTCCAAGGGTTGTCACGTAAGGGCCAATCCACGGCTAGCCGTGCATTAAAGGGTTTTAATGCACACCTTCCAGCCAGTCAGAATCCAGTATTCAAACAGACCATGGTATCATTTCAAATAACAACCGCTCAAAACTAATAACACCCTGTAACCCGGAGGGGCAGTTTAATATTACACAAAAATGAATGATAAATATGTCTTTTAATACATATTTTAAAACATTGTATTTACAAATGATTCAACCAATTTGCTTCTTCGTGAAGTTTGAACGTCGTTTCTTACCTTAAAACCGAAACGTAACAGCTTTTCCTCGCGAAAGGTCTGCATTCGGTAAAAATGAGCTAATCAAATATTTCAAATTCACACGTTATGTCCAGTTTTTTTCTCATGTGGCAAGTAGGCGTGTGCAATAAGCGGGATAATGTACAGGCAGCCGGCTGTTATCGTGAAATAAGCCCCTTCAGTGAGACACAAGTGAGCTTCACGTCCTCATCACGCTGTCGGGGATTATTTCTGCCATAACAACCGGCTGCCTGGACATGATCCCGTACATGGTCAAACCAAAATGTATTCAGACACCCTCAACGTTTCATCACAGTTTATTCAGCATAGTTAAGAAAATGGTCATAAAACATGAGAAGAACTGTGTCGGAACAAATTCATCTTGATCGTGTCAGATAAGTTTGATAGAAAGGGATGTACTGGATTAGGTGGAATAGCTGTCGGCTGGTAAAGTCCCAGTGAAACGCCATGGAAGGTGCAGCATTATTTGGATGTGTTGACCTCATTTCAACTGGAAAATGCAGAGAGCACGAGACATATCGAGTGACCCCGCCCCCTTTTGAAATACATTTACATCGGTGTATTTGGCAATTACCCAAAGCGACTTACATTGCGTTGTGTTATACAGTTGTTTCTGACTATGTGCATTCCCCTGGGATCCAACCACTAGCGCCATTCTCTAACCACTGAGCCAGTATAAATATAAAACATACAGTATATAAATAACCAATAGCATTTCGTTCACGTCACAGTCAGCCTACCAAAGCTGCATTTAACAGCGTGATAGGCACAGTGGTGTAGAGTCTATTGAAAGAACAGATCAGTGATGTGTCATTTCAAGCTTGTTGTTGACGCTGGCGTTTGTCTTGTCCTTTACTCACCAAGGCTGGGATGTCAGACTTTAATGTTGATGTGTGTGTACCCTGTCTCCCATCTAGTGCACTATGCGGCATGCACCATGTAGGAGGTAATAAATGTGAGCACAAGTGGCTGATTTGAGACGCCGCTTCCGCAGCTCTGCTAGTGAAGGGGGCGGATTTGATTGGACGAGAGGCTGAAGTGTAGCGTGATGTCATGGAACGCCTAGATTTGTTTGAGCGCACGTGCCACACTTTTGTTTTGAATGCTTGTATCTTTTCAATGGGAATTTTGTCAGCGTGTAAGAGGAGAGCATATCAGTTTATTGACGTCCTTAAGGCTCACTCATTTTTAATAAAAGGAAAAGATATGTCATTTTGATTTCACTGGGGATTACATAATTAGTTTATAACAATGTAGGGCAACCACTTACAAAGCGATGCTTAACTTCAGTCTGTGGTGTACGAAGGTCGCATTAGCAATTTAAGAAAAAACACTTCATCCAAACATGGCCACATCAAAGTGTCTTTAGACATGTGCACGGTTAACCGCGGTTAGAAACCGAGCTGGCTGCGATAATGCAAGGTATCGATTATTTTATTGATGCGTAGCTTGTCCGTGAAGCACGGCTCTGGGATCAGTAGGAAACGCTGCTCGATCTAAAAGCAGTGCGAGTTTGAGTCGCTTATAACGTGCATTTGAAAAAGCAACACCCGTCAAACACGATCATTATAAATATACTTTATTATCATAAAAATACCTGAGGAGGCTTGAGTAACAGTGATAAAAACATGCACATGGGCATTTCCTACATTCTAGAGCGTGTTATGGTCTTCTTCTGCAGTGCGTATGTGGAGTTTCCGCACGAGAGCGCCCTCTGGCTTTCGGATGCAGCAGCATTTTACCCTACTTCACTCACAAGCTGTGCATGAATCACGTGATAGATATTTTCGGTTAACCGGGCATATGAATAATTGTTGGTAGTCCACTGTATGAAGTATTTTGGGGTATAATATGCCACAGTTGACTTTATTTTGCTATCCTCACTTACATAAATAAACTACAGCATCTTGCATTCGCTATTAAAGAATATCAATAATCATATCTGGTGTCGGAAGCATTTTAGGTGTGATTTGATCTCTGTGCAGTGATTTACTTCTGTGCAAAGCTGTTCACGAGAATGAATAAAGTCTTTTAAATGAATATTATTGAATCGGAGTGAAGCACTACTGGATTTTGACTTTACATTTCAATAAAGAGCTTTCACAGTTTTGCATGGTTGAATAGCAGCTTTACATTAATAATATTACACAAACGGTAAGAGAGAAAAAACATCAAATAAATGGCATTCCCCCCCAAAAAATCGACATAGAATTGACCTGAAATGTGCGATGGCTTTACTAAATGAGAAAACATGAAGAGCGGTCTGTGAGATCGTATTAAACGTGTTAGGAACTACTGTGAGTTTACAATCATGTCAGCAGTGTGATTTAAAATCTTTTCTAATGAATGTGTTCTGATATCGATGTATGTAGTGACGACATAACGCCATAGACGCGAGTGAAGCTGAAAAGCATGACGTGTGTTCTGGTGTTTTCTGTGCAGCTGATGATGTACGTGCAGAAGGTGATCTCCAACCGGAAGGTCCAGGAGCAGCAGATGGCCATGGCGCGACAGGGGATGCTGCTCAACCAGCTGGCCATGCAGAACGGTCTGACGGGACCCATGAGTCAGATGGATCTGCTGGGGTTATATCAGCAGCTCGGAGCCCTCCAGGGCCTGCCCAACCCCCAGCTGGGCAAGAACCCCGGCCCATCCAAGGGTGTGTAGATTGTAGAAGGGGCCACCATTCGAGGAGAGATGCCCAGACTTTGTTCAAGAGCAGTTTGTCATTCTCTGTATATAGCCTTAATGGTATTCACCGTGGTTTTTTTCCTCACGTATTTAAGATTAAAGAAGATATTCTCCCCAAAATGCTTTTAGGCATTGCGAGTTTGTTTCCCTTACATAAGGGCTGTGCATATATAAATAATTCTTTTGCGAGGAAGACTGAAGAGGGACCACGGCGTTTCCGTGTCAGATGTTGGTCCGGTCAGTGTGGTCTGTCACGGGTGCTTCAGAGACACTGTGACGGACAGCCAGAAGTCAAATGGCCTTATATCATGCAGCTAGTTCTCTTCGGACCTTTTAAAAACCCCTTTTCTAATCTGCTTTTAGCTATTTAAAAGCTGTTATTGTTGTTGTTGTTTATGTTATGGAATGTCTGTGTTATTGAAACTGCTTGCTGAATTCCTCTGGACTTTTCTAGCATCACACTTTCTCGTTGTAGTGTTGCTTAGCATATCGATGTGAGTACTGTTCATGGTTTTTCTATTTTTGATCTTTTCGTTCTTTTGTTGTTGTTTTTTTGCCCACTGGAGTGGGTTGGCACCTAGGCAGCCGCCGGTGTCTGGCGGCAGGACTTGCAGTAGTTACAGTACATGTTTGCGCAGTTTAACTGGAGTTGGACCTGTTCTGATGGGATGGGATGATGATGCTCGACTGGCGCTCGGGCTGTATTGTTCTCGTCTTTGGCACATCTCCACAAGTCGATGTTTTTCACTGGCGACGATCCACACAGGGTGTCATTCAGAAATGCAGAGGAACTTTTTCCCTCCTGTTCTTCTCGTTACATCTACACCAACAGTTTCTGACATTTAATATGATCTGATCTGATCTGCTACTTAGTATTTAATATCGCAGTTAAAGAATAAAGTGACCAAAAGGTTGAGGAACATGCAGCTTCTTTCAGTTGTGCTTCTTTTATTACATCTGTTGTTTATTGTCACAACTAGGGTTGCAAAGGGGTGGATAGTTCCCAGTAAACTTTCCATGGGTACTTCATCTGGTGAATTTTGGAAATATTCCAAGTTTGAAATTTATGGGAATTATTTAGAAATTTTAGAAGTTTATTAAAATTGTATCGTATAAAACATAAATATAAACATTTTGTTTGGTCATAATCTGACATGCATGAAAGATGATACAGATTATTTTTTGACTGATTTAATTATAAGTAGAACTTTAATTCTGAAAAACTTCAAATATTTTGTTGTGGTAAACATATTTGAGTGGTAATGAATATTTTACAATTCATGCAAATGAATGGACATAGGCTTGATGAATAAATACTCCTCAATCAGTATGCTTGCTAAAACAAACTATAACCTAGTATATACAATACTGGTCAAAAGTTTGGATTCATTACAATTTTAAGTGATCATCCAAGCCTGAATTTTATTGTTTAAAAATTCAAATCGTAATAACAAAGACTTTATTATTCAAAGAAACAATGATCATACATAAAAAATATTAAGCAGCTCAAAATTGATGAAATCAGTATCGTGTCACTGAAGACTGGCGTAATGGGCATGGAAAATTCACCTTTGCATCACAGAAATGTGATTAAATGATTAAAACGGAAAACTATTATGTTTAACAGTATTACTGTTGTGTTCTGTATTTTTGATGAAATAAAAGCGGGCTTGATGAATAAGAGACTTCTTTCAAAATCATTTAGAGCAGTGATGTGTCCAAACTTCTGACCAGTAGCCTCCTGTACTTCTGTATGATGACAGAAAACTGGCTAGCAGAAAGAGCATCACAGCTTGTGTTAGCTAGCATCATCAATTGTCAATGAAATAGTGCTGGCTTACATTTAGCATATCTGGTTTACTGGCTGGCTAACTACTGAATAAACACATTTTGGTATTTGCTGGTTAAACTTTAATACCATACCATTTGCACAATAGCTTACAGCGCATGGTTTTAAACACAAATTGTGTGATATTTATGGAGATCTTTACATTATTTTGTGTGCAGGATTCAAGAAATGGTCTGTGTTATGATACTGAAGAATGCACAGCGTGTGTAGGGGGATGTGCAGTCAGCAGCGTGCTGTGGGGATGTGATTGATAATTGTGCAGGGTAGAAATTCAATGGAAACTGCATTAAATCTGGTTGTTTTAACCAAGATTTGACCTGTTATAGGGTACAATTTTGTAAATTCCCTGTTTATTCCCATTAATTCCCATATTTTCCCGTTAAGCCTTGAAAATTCTGTGAATTTTGCAATCCTAGTCACAACGCAGAACTGACAACACGCTCTGGTCTTCAGGAAATGGTGCAGTTGATTTTCGGATACGTGGTTTTGTTGATGGCGGTGTGCATTAGACCGGTGTTTGTCTATCCTAGTCCTTCAATGTCTCGCTATATGAAACACCCATCAGCCTGTTTGAAGGAATGTTTGAAATGTTCATCTCAAGCTGATGACTTGAACGGGGTGTTTTGTTTAGGGACACATTCTGGAAAGGCTGCATGGAGGATTAGGATTGGGAAACACTGCATTAGACGCAGGTGTGTGTACATCTGAAGCTGACACCGAGGAGCCGCTCACACACGATGAAATCTTTCACCATTTGTCACTCTTTAAATGACTTTACATGTGCTCGGACTGCTTTTTCAGCATTTTGTGTCAGCACTTGTCACGTGATCACCTGTCATTATCCTGTCACAACAGGTCTGATGGTCACGGCAAGACGAGCGCTAGAGAAGCAGATCTGGAGGAAGCTTCTTATAAATGGGATGACCACACTAAATATTATATGACACCTGGCGTCAGTTGTCCAAAAGTGATCGGGTTGAATTTCAACCATTAGATTATATCAAATCTTAAAAATGGGTTGTTCAAAAGAAAAAAGGGGTTGTGAAGTTGGATTAGATCACAAAATCCAATCTAGGTTTTGATATGGATCAAATCCAGTCCGTTTTTTCGTAAGATTGGGATATGTTTGAGCTAACAAATCAGGGTTATGCTGATCCCGGTAGATGGGTGGATTTCAGGAACAAAAAATGCAATAAAACACATTTTTGTTGTGTGACAAACACTGTTCATGAATTACATTTGACCAGGTGTCAAACGTAAATTTATGCTGGCGAACAAAGTCTCTCAGGTGAACACAACGCAAAACATTTTTGAGTGAAAAAGGCATTGAAATACATGTTTTTCCATCTCACATGTCCCTCGAGGGCCTCCATAGATATAGTAATCCACATATAGTAAAACTAATCTGAAAGAGGGTGTATTTTGTACAGGTTGTTAAGCAAAACTGGATTGAATAACCTTGATCCAAAGTGAAAGGGATGACCTGATCCTACATGGCAAAAAATGGCATTTCCAAAGATGAAACGTTTTCAACATCTGGCCCCAGTAAATCACACGAAGAGGAAAAGCACAATGAGCTGTAAGAGGTCTAGTTTGACATCACATAACATAAAACATCTAAATAAAATAATGTGGGAGGGGTTTAGCAAAGAAAACATGGAATTAGAGCTTCATTCCTCCCATGATGATGATGTTGATGTTGGTGGTATTTTGCACATGTAAGCAGTTGATGAAGTCAGAAGACACACACACACACGTGCACGGACACGTGGAGCGATGCTTTCTTTACCCTAGAAGAGCAAAATGCATGCACATAAGACACCCCCTCTCAGAAATATCACAATATCCATCAAGTTCATCACATGACGCATTTCTCCTTTAATCATTCAATTGTATTTGATCCTAGAATAGGATGTTCCTCGGGATTTTACACATTGAAATGCAGTGTTTTAACGCGCATCTATAATAATGCAACAGTGCACTTGAGTCACTTGAGGTCAGCAGAAGACAAGACCTGATTTGGTCTCAGACTGATACTGGAAAGTGGAACATTTTCCATCACTGAAGCGCTATTGAGAATGTTAATCCCTCATTTTTTATTTGAAGGAAATTAATTGAAAGTCTGTCGCTACAATATGTGACCGTGGACACAAATATCAGACACACTTTCACATGCAGTTATCACAGCGTGAAAATCTTCACACCCGGCTCTAGGCCTTCAATCTTTCAGCCGCTGTGTCTTTTTCTCGTTCTGCTATTATTTTCATTTCTTGAGCTGCCAGGGTTTTTCTCGCTCTTTTCCATTCGCCCGCTCCCGTGTGGATCTTGCATTCACAGCTCGCAGAAATCGCTGCCAGAAGAGAAACATTGCAACTATTGCAGATGTTGAAATGTTGATCCCATCATTCGTACGGCCGGATTAGGATCCCTGCTGGTCACCGTGCAGCTGTTGGCTGATCCAGACCCCTCCCCAACTTCAACCTGCTTCTGTTCAAATGCTGACCGTGAACGAGCGAGCAAGAGAGACAGAGAGAGAGAGAGAGAGAGAGAGAGAGAGAGGGTGAGAGAGAGAGAGAGAGAGAGAGAGAGAGAGAGAGAGAGAGAGAGAGAGAGAGAGAGAGAGAGAGAGAGAGAGAGAGAGAGAGAGAGAGAGAGAGAGAGAGAGAGAGAGAGAGAGAGAGAGAGAGAGAGAGAGAGAGAGAGAGAGAGAGAGAGAGAGAGAAGAGAGAGAGAGAGAGAGAGAGAGAGAGAGAGAGAGAGAGAGAGAGAGAGAGAGAGAGAGAGAGAGAGAGAGAGAGAGAGAGAGAGAGAGAGAGAGAGAGAGAGAGAGAGAGAGAGAGAGAGAGAGAGAGAGAGAGAGAGAGAGAGAGAGAGAGAGAGAGAGAGAGAGAGAGAGAGAGAGAGAGACAGAAGAGAGAGAGAGAGAGAGAGATTTTCATTTTTAAAGCCCTTTTTATTACTGTGGCTCATATTACAGTGCACATCAAATAAAACCAATACATTATTAATCCATTAAACCAAAAACAAGTCTATGCAATATTCGTAAAAAATAACTCATCTTCAACAACTGAGCATAGGGCACCATGGCTACACCATCTTAACTCAAAACTTAGAAGATCGTTTGTTGGATGAGAGGAGCGAGAGAGCAGAAGAGAGAGAGGAGAGAGAGAGAGAGAGAGAGGAGAGGAGAAGAGGAAGAGAGAGGCAGAGAGAGAGAGAGATGAGAAGGGAGAGAGAGAGAGAGAGAGAGAGAAGAGAGAGAGAGAGAGGGGAGAGAGGAGAGTAGAGGGAGAGAGAGAGAGAGAGGAGAGAACGAGGAGAGAGATAGAGAAGCAGGAGAGAGAGAGGGAGAGGTAGAGAGAGAGAGAGGGCGAGTTTTTTTTGATTTTTCAACACATACATTTATTAAGTAGTTTCAATCACAATAATACCAATAACATCACAATTAAAAACAAAAAGAAAAACCACTCAACAAAGCAAAACATTAAAAATTAAATCTTCTTCCAAAACAGCACAAAAATGCTTCATTAAAACACCACTGTAGTACAAACATATCTAAATCTTTCATCCCTTTATAGTATTTAAACTCGACTGATATTCTGGATTTGATAAGGCCTTTGAACAAAAAAAGAACATCTGTGCCATGTGAATTATTCATCTTGTTTTTCCTGGAGATATACATTGCCATCTTTGCTTGACCAACCATAAAGTTAATTAACTGCCATTTAAATCTTTGATTACGTTTGTAACAAGCTCCCAAAATAAAGGCAGTAGGTGTGAAATTCTCCCCAAAACCTAAAAACAACTGCCCCAATAAATTAAACAGTGGTTCAAGCCTGCTACATTCCAGAAAACAATGAAAAATCGTTTCCCTAAATCCACAAAAAGCACAAACATCACTGGTGTTGGGATTAATGTTAGAAACAAAAGAGTTAACACCAACAGCCCCCTTCAATATTTTCCACTGCAAGTCTCCAGATTTCTTCATCAATGGTGGTTTGTAAAACAACCTCCAATAAGGTTTAATTCCATCACCCAATCCAAGTTTATCTCTCCATACATTGTCAGTTTTATCACACAGTGTTTTGTGTATTAATTTAACAAAGCATTTATACATAGTCCTTCCATTTAATTCATTTAAATCCAAATCCTGAAAAACATCAACGTTCAGCAATTGACCGGACATGTCCTTTAAGACCGGTGTTATCCAATGTATGGGAAAAAGGTCTTTTATGTTTGGAACCAGAATTCCTTCTTTGTGTCTTTTAAGCATGGCCAGATCATCATTAGTCAGCTTTTTTGACCAAAGTTCCATAATTTTTGAAGTACAACGCAATGACTTTAGGCCTAACAAAGACGCCACAGCAGATACATCATTCAGCTCAGGACCAGCAATTTTTACTATATGTCCTAGTTTCACAGTCTTAGTGTCACACAATCTCTGAGATAGGCCTGGTACTTGCTCCGTTATGTCCAGGCGACCTCCTTTGACTAAAGGCTCCTCCAACAACCAGTACAGTGAATCAGTATTTTCTGGTCCTCTGGTATTAAAAGAACCCCAGATCTTAAGCAGCTTCTGGTAGAAAGTAGATAGTCCATTCATATGTACCTTGTTTGTATCCACAAGAAATAAGGCAGAATCCAATCCAATTCCATCCACACGCTGAAGTATGATTTTGGCTATGTCCCTCCATACTAAATCCACTGGACCTGTTAGTAGTCTCTGAATAAACTGGAGTCGAAAAGTTGCATGCCTGCTCAGAAAGGACACCAGGCCTTGTCCACCTTCCTCCACTGGCAAAAATAAAACACCTTGGGGAACCCAGTGCAATTTGTCCCAGAAGAAGTCAACTAGTTTTGCCTGCAGTTTTGATAACAGTCCAGTTGGGGGATCCACACACCAAAGCTTATGCCATAAAGCTGATGCTATTAAGTTATTCGTTATTAAAACTCTCCCTCTAAAAGACAATTGAGCATATATCCACTTCCATTTTTGGAGTCTACCCTCCATTTTTTCCATTATTCCATCCCAATTTTTATGCTGTGTAGAGGCATCCCCGAGGTACACTCCCAAATATTTAATACCCCCCTTTTTCCATATTAAACCACCCGGTAAGGTTGGAACACCATTCATCCATTTCCCACAAATCAAAGCATCACTTTTCACCCAGTTCACCTTAGCAGAGGAAATTACACCAAAATCATGAACAGTGGATATCAAATTATTAACATCATTTTGACTATTAATAAACACCATAACATCATCAGCATAAGCAGATATTTGATGTTGAACATTATCAGAGCAAAACTTAAAACCTTCAATTTTTGAGCGAAGCGTATTCAACATGGGCTCGATGGCCAAAGAATATAACATCCCAGATATAGCACACCCCTGCCTTATACCTCTTCCTATCTTAAAGGGGGAACTCAAACCACCATTGATTTTCAGTATGCTTTCAATGTCTTGATACATCAATTTAATCATACCGGAAAAAACCGAGCCAAAACCAAATGCTTCTAGAGTATCCCAAAGATATTGATGTTCTATTCTATCAAAAGCTTTTTCCTGATCAATAGAGACAAGACCAGAATCCAAATCACTATAGGTAGAAACATCCAAGATATCTCGAACAAGGGAGATATTATCTGTAATAGCCCTGCCAGGCACACAGTATGTCTGATCAAAATGAATAATCTGCCCCATCACATCTTTTAGTCTGTTGGCCAAGACTTTCGAGAATATTTTTAGGTCAGAGCAGAGTAAACTTACAGGACGCCAGTTTTTTATTTCCTGTAAGTCACCTTTTTTAGGTAACAAGGTAACCACAGCTCTCCTGCAACTTAGAGGGAGTGAGCCCTCAACCAGACTCTCATTAAGAACATCCAAGAAATCATCGCCCAGCACTCCCCAGAATTTTTTATAGAACTCTACAGGAAGACCATCAATACCTGGTACTTTACCAGGCTTCATGTCTTTCAAGGCTGTTAAAAGTTCCTGTCCAGAGAGAGGCTTGTCGAGTTTTTTCTTGGAGTCTTTTGAAATATTAAATAAAACTTTATAAAAACTGGCAGACAACTCTTTATTCTCTTTGTGTTCATCTCTGTACAGCTCAGCATAGAACTGCACAGCTCTCCTCCTTATGTCTGCAGGTTCGTTCAATTCCTGCCCAGTTTCAGAACGTATAGAATGCATAAATCTACTCTGACCATTCTTTCTTTCCAGGCCAAAAAAGAATCTAGACGGGGCATCCATTTGAGTTAACATCTGAAAACGTGACCTGACAAATGCACCTTGTGTCCTTGTGCCAAGCAGATCTACTAAAGCAGATTTTTTGCCTTTGAGAGCATCAATAAATCTCTGTTCTCTCTTGGCTTCCACCAAGTTCTGTAAATTAATAATTTCAGATTCAAGCTCTCTGATTGAGCGTGTGATGTCTCTAGAAACATTGAAAGCGTACTGTTGACATAATATTTTTATGTTAACTTTCCCACAGTCCCACCACTGACGTAAGTTTCTATAACAGTTCTTCTCAAACTTAAACTTTTCCCAGAACTTAGAAAACACATCTTTAAAATAAATATCTTCCAAAAGAGAAACATTAAAATGCCAATATGCACTTCTACTTTTAACATTTGCAATAAAGACTTCACATAACACCAAACAATGGTCCGAAAAACCAACTGGAGAGATTACACATTTCTTTACAATAATAAAATGATATCTAAAACAATAAAACCTATCAAGTCTAGCTAAGGAAATGAAATTTTCTCTGGTATGTGTCCATGTATAATGTCTATCATTCCCATTTATTCCTCTCCATACATCATTTAAGATATGAGTTTGCATTAATTCTCTTATAACACGACTTGAGGCATTGTGAGGTTCTAAGTGATTCCTATCTAATACATCATTCTCCGTACAGTTAAAATCACCCCCCAAAAAAAGGTAATCACCAGACTCACAACCTTGTAAGAAAACATCAACATTTCTTAAAAATAACACTCTTTCTGGTCCATTTACAGGAGCATATAAATTCAGAAAAATAAAATTAAACTTCTCAAATTTAGCTTTTAGGGCTAAAAGCCTACCAGGTATCACTTGCTTTATTTCACATGAAATCGGCAAGAAATTCTTGGCAAAGAGTATAGCTACCCCACCCCTACCTGAGCTAATGTGGGTGAGATACACTTCACCCTGCCATTCTTTCCTCCATTCAATTTCATTTAAACTATCACTGTTAGTTTCTTGAACAAAAGTCACATCAATATTTTTTTGACGTATTAATTCAAAAAACAATGCTCTCTTCTGCATACACCTCGCACCATTCAGATTAAGGGTGACTATTCTTATTGCACTCATATGATTGTGTGTTTCAAGGAGACAGAAAAAAACACAAAACTTTAAAAAAATAATAATACTATGTAGTTTCAAAACCATCCTTATTCATTAGTTCAAGTTTCACCCGGGCAACAAATTTCCTTAGCCTATATATCTCCTGTACCGTGAATTCGTCTTCTTCACCTTTACGTCTCATTAACTTGACAACTGAATCAATAAAAACTTTACGATCAGGAAAGTGGTCTATAATCTGAACATTTTTCATGTTTTTTGTCTTCTGTAGAAAGAGTCTCATTTTTTCAAAAGTATAACAATGTTGTTGTCTTTTACATCTATCAGAAGTTGCAGCTTCATTATCAGACTCCTCTTGTGTACTACATTCATAAACATCATCCTTCTCACCACCTGCCACCACATCATCATCATTCACTTTTTTTGCAGACTTCTTAGAACGTTTTCTCTTAGTAACAGGGGTTTTAAAAAAGGACTCATCTTTCTCAAAATCAGTATTCATGTCTTCCTCAGCCACAGTAAACTCTACTGCGGCTACGGCTTCGTCAGTTCCCACATTGCTTTCTTTTTCTTTGTCATGAACACTTCCTGAAACGGACTCACCGTCTCCTTCGCTTTCAGTCCCCTTAGAATCATTATCATTAATACTTTCATCAGCTATAATCTGTTCTAGTACATCCTTATCAGCATTATCTTCCTCAACTTGTATCAGATCATTGCCGTTTACATTTGCATCAGGAATAGCGCCATCTGCCCGCAGAGGACATGCACGTTTCATGTGACCCTTTTTTCCGCATTCAAAACATTTCATAGATTCAGACGATGCAAAAACAACATAGTCAAAACCATCCACTCGAAATTTAAAAGCCACATTCAGTTCATCAACTCCATTGTTCAAAATCATGTGTATCTGTCGTCTAAAACACACAACATGTTTAAGCAAAGGCGACTTGCACCCAAACGGTAACTTTTTCATTTGAGACATGATCTTACCGTATCTAGACAACTCTTTTGTCAACAAATCATCCTTTATAAAGGGGGGAACATTGGACAAAATTATCCTTCTTGCGGGCTGCATTAATGGCATAACAGGAGTAAAAGCGTCTCCAATAACAACTCCATTCTGAACCACATTGTTTACCTTTTCAACTGAATCCAAAAAAATAACCACAGCGCTATTCATTCGGGAAGCAGACGCTATACTTTCATAACCAACAACCTTCCCTACCGCCAGAGCACAATCTTCTACGGAACAATTCAACGCAGGTACAATTCTGATACCGTGTTTGCGTGAGAGTTGTTCCATGCTCTGAGGTAACGCCGCCGCCATTGCCAACCAGCAAAAAGCCGGTTGACGGCTAAAATACACCCGAAAACCAGAATATTCACCACAATAAATACTTGTAATAAATACTAATAGAATAAAAGTGTAGAAAAATATATATATATATAAAAGTGAGATGAAAAGAAACCTCACTCTTAGAACAGTAGCGTTCTCACTCACACGCACAATCTCCTCATTCACTCAGCACATGCGCACAGAGAGACAGAGAGAGAGAGAGAGGGAGAGAGGGAGAGACAGAGAGAGAGAGAGAGAGAGAGAGACAGAGAGAGAGAGAGAGAGAGAGAGAGAGAGAGAGAGAGAGAGAGAGAGAGAGAGGGAGAGAGAGAGAGAGAGAGAGAGAGAGAGAGAGTGAAAGAGAGCGAGCGAGTGTGCTGTTCAAGTGTTCAAGCATGTGTTGAGGCGCTGCTGATGGGTGGGGCTGTTCATGTTGATAAATCTGGATTGAATCTAATGGTGTTGTGGATTAAAACCCTCTTCAGAAGAACATCAGTGTTCACAACACTGTGTTTAAAATCATTGG
Source organism: Triplophysa rosa (assembly GCF_024868665.1). Lineage (NCBI taxonomy): Eukaryota > Metazoa > Chordata > Actinopteri > Cypriniformes > Nemacheilidae > Triplophysa > Triplophysa rosa. The sequence continues at coordinate 264,523 of NC_079902.1, read as the reverse complement.
TCTACATATGTTATCAACACTATATGGATAATTAATATTGCTGTGGTGTCGACTTTTCAACAGGTTTGACGTCCACCAGCGCACCACATTCCTGTGCATTGTTTCACTTTCTGTAGGGTGTTGATTTAAGCGTCTACAGACTGTTCAGCGAGAACTTTCCCAGAGTTTCCCTCAGCCAAGAATCATCTTTGTGCATCATCATCATCTCTGGAGAGCTGGATTATTCTGGGATGTTCTGGAATCAACACAGTATTTGAGAAACCACATGTTACACGTTGACTTTTATTCAGTGCTGACCGCCCCCTACATAAAGCTGGAAGATGCATGATGTCAAAAATCTTTCATTACTCTCTTTTTAAAGATGGTCCTGTTTGGCTGTTGTCACTCTCGTGCAGTCGCAGTCATACAGAGTCCACTTTTCACAATCCAGTCAATTCACAACTTAAAGGAGTAACACACTTCAAAATTGGCCCCCATTGACCTTTCACAGTAGGAATAAAAATGTTTCTGGGAAGTCAATGGGGGCAAATAGTGAAGTGAAGTGCTCCTTTAACTAACATGAGCTCAGAATAGTTTGATGTTGGATTTCATGACCAGTGCATCTTATGTACCTCAAAATGACAGGAACACAAACGCAACAGTTTCCAGTTAACAAGCTCTCAGAGGTTCAGTCGTGACTGTTGTTGTATGCATTTGCACACATGCAGTCAACGCAAGGTTATTTTAGTTTACTCAAATTAAAAGTTTGACAACTTTACTGTTCATTGAAATCAAATCAAATATTGACCTAAAAATGATTGGGAAAATGATAATGTTGCCTCAAAAATAAATAAGTTTAAATAAGTTAAAGTTGAAATAAGTTTAAAGCACTAAAATTATAATTATAAAATAAAATAAAAATGCATCAATCGTGCATTGCAACATAAAAAAATGAACCAATAAATTATAAAATGACAAAAACATATACCAGAATTGCTAAAACTTGAACTAAAATTAACACAAAAATCTAAAAATAAAAGCTAATTTAAAATACTAATAAAATGAAAATCAAAACTATAATAACTCTGAGTCAAAGTCAATGAAGTCAGTGTTTCTCAGCGTTTAATAGATGTGATTCAGATGATTCTTGCAGATGCTCATGCACAATACACACTTGAGAGCAGGACAAGTGTATTGTCGATTATTCAGCTCAAATGGTTTAGCCCTTCTGTAATAGTTCAGTAGAATAAGCTCAGGTTTATTACAAAATAAAGTCTTTAAAATAAATAAATATATTTATATAGAGATTTATAATTATACTTTATATGTAGAAAATAAATATATATTGTACGTCTTATAAATAGGTTCGTCCGTATTTACACATCGTTCACTAACGTTTACATAATGTTCCTGACAGCCTGAACATTATAAATCACCCAAATCCATTCAAGGCTTATGCGCTGTAACAGATTCTTCTTTCAGGTGTCCAACACCTTCACAAGTACCAAACGCCATCAACATCACGTGAGTTCATCCTGGACGGGGTAAGTGTCCATTCCTATAAAACTCTTCAGGCTTTCTCGCCACCTCACGATCTAAGATTAAGATTTAAGATGTTTGTTTGTTTGTCTGTCTGTCAGTAGAAGCTGATTGCAGGTTTCAAGTCCCTTTCTGAAGGTATGTTGAAAAGGCTTTTGCTTTGCGTATGTCCTAGAATATAAAATCCACCTTCATGTTGTTCTGTGTCCAACAGAATCAGCACCAGGGTCCAGGCTGAGCATGTCCAGTTTTCTCAAGGCCGATAGTATTATTGGTCAAAGGCAGTTTTACTTCCTAAAAGACACCTTTTTTCCCAGAAAACGGTCCACTTAAAAAAAAAAAAAGGGTCTCGTGTCATGTGGCCCTGAAGTCAACACCTCTTTCTCAAGACGATGTTTTGGCACCAGCTCTGGATGCAGGAATGTTCTCTTCTCTGTGGTTTCAAACCCATTAAGGAGAGGAAACAGAGCCATCCAGGACACACACGTACTGTTTATCTCAGTCACCGCTGGAGAGGGGTTCCTCTTTTTGGACCAGAACCCAGATATAAACAGTGGCGAGGCGAGAAGGAGGGCCCGTCTTTTCCATCCAGCACCTTCACCAAACCTCTCCGACCCAGGAACTCTGGGTGTGTTTCTGGTCACCTGTGCTGGAACAAGTCCCTGTAGGCCTGGGGGATCTTCTCGATCTCAACCGGCCTGGGCAGAAAGTGAGTCAGCTTCTGATGCTTTTTAGTCCTTCCCCCTTCTCGAGGTGAGCCGTCCTTGTTCAGAGCCACGTAATAAAATCTTCCAGTGTCTGTGTGCTTGTACAGCGTGGATGCGTAGGTGTTGTACCAGTTCTCCTCGAACTGATCGCGGAACACACACTCTGCCGTCAACTTCTTCTGCACAGAACAAAGAGGAAAACATCGGTTTGGGAATTTGGGGAATAACAGCAGTGAGTCCTGCCTACATAAACACTCTAAGACAAGGTCTAAAGTCTTAACAAATGGTGCTATATAACACTAAAAGTGGTTCTTGGCTCGCAATCATAGGGAAACCACTGTACACGTGCGATATAGGACCATATCTTGGTGCTTCACCGGTTCTTTGGGAGGACTGAGGTGCTCTATAGAACCGCTGAAGAACCATACAGGGGCTTAACAGGTTCTTTATACGGAAGCGGTGTTATATATATAGTCCCTCGGTCATCCCCCCAAAACCACTGAAGCACCAAAATATGCTTCTATATGGCACGTAAAGTGGTTCCCCAATGATTACGAGCCAAGAACCACATTTAGTCTAATATAGCACCAGAGTGTCAAATAAAAATAAAACAGATCAGAAACACCTTCAATTAAACATCATCTGCCTGATAATAAAGTGTGTTTGACAGCTGCGACGCGAGTCTGACCTCCAGGTGCAGTGGAAAGCGTGAAGGCGTGAAGAGCAAACTGTGGCGAGTGGAAACTACTGTATCTCAGGCCGGATGACAGGTGCTCGCCTCACCAGAGAAGGCAACACCCAAGATCATTCTTCAAAACTGTTAACCTTTTCGTCCCCCTCTGCATCTTCCCCCATGATGCAATGAGCTCTTCTCACACAAACACGCCAGCGAGAGAGAGAGTCTGTGTGGGCTGCTGCTACTACAGCGCTGACAGAGCTCCGTGAGCAATGACTCGAGGTCAAACAGGCGAACTTTCACTGGCTGACTGTACCGTGGAGAACAATGGAGGACGCTGGGGCTACATCATGTTTTCTGCCAAAGAACAGTCACGCACCGGGCCAGACTCAAGTCCTGGTGTCAGTGCTTTCAGAATGAGTGCTGGAGATACATACGGTCAGCCGTAACCGTGCGCTTAACAAATGATTTCAACGGTTGACTCTTTGAGTTTGTGAAAAAAGCAAGTCCGAAATAACCATAATGCAGGCGAAGGTGCAAATAATGAATGTGAGGCTGTTGAACTGGATCAACCCAAAAAACCAGTTCATCTGTTTTCTCATTCCAAAACACCAGAGCACGGATATCAATCCATCACTTGGAGTTGAAGCCACTAGTTAAGCTAACGTCAGGTTCATTCCCGTGCCGTGAGCCGGAGTCTCTGGGGGATCTCAAAAGCGAGTTTTCCCGTGCCGACCTGAGTTTACAGTCTGATTTTAATAGGATGTTATCACGTTACACGTAAAGCCATCTCGTCTCGCTTTAAACAGGCTTGATGCAGAGAATCTGGCTGGGGCCCCGTGTATTGTCTGCAGAAATCTGATAGCGTGTTTCTGTGGAGGGGGAGTCTAGGCACATTTTTCTATATATGGTTCTCTACGCCAGCACACAAATAGTCAAACGCCGCTACACTCTTTAATCTTCTGCTCTCTTTCACATTTCGTGCAGAGCGAAGGCCGTCCCTCGCACGACAGCGCTCGTATATTCGCTACGTGGGTGTGTATACGTTACGCGCTTCACGTGTCCCTGGAAAATATGTAAATATTTTAAGTGCGCAGCAACATGAAGAGGCTCCTTACTTTTTCTTCTCGGAGACTGAACGTTGTTTCGGATGTGAGAAGTTAGAAAGAGACAAAAACAAGGTGAGCCAGACGCTGCTGTTAGCCGCCGATCAGAGGTCAGGGCCGGCAGCGCTTGTTTTGTCTGCTTTAGCTGTCCATCTGCATCATATGGGAAACAGACTGTATGCATTCCTACTGCTACACTTCACAGAGCAGAACCTTCTGTTCTTCTGTTGTGCACGGGCATGACTTACCGAGCCGTAGAGTTCACCCTTCTCATTCATCCCCAGATAGAGACCTGCGTCCACCCCGCGGATGCTCACCAGCCCGACGGCCAGACTGATGAACTCCAGAATACCTGCCAGAGAAAAACACGGGTGAGAAGAACTCATGCCACCTGTCCACGTGTCTCACCACCTTCACATGAGCTCGGAGGCCAAACCTTCACATGTTCTGTACAGACGTGTACTACTCTTCTTAACTATAACGATATCTGTATGTGCTGCATCATTTGTGTTACAGTTCACCCAAAAAAGAGAATTCTCTCATCATCTCCTCATCCTCATGTCAAACCTGTGTGAGTTTCTATCTTCAGCACAACACAACAGCAGATATTTTGAAGAACAACACTGAACCCCATTGGCATTTCTCAAAATATCTTCTTTTTGGGGGGGTGAAGTGTCCCTTTAGCTGCGTAGGTGTCAGTTTTTTCCCCAAGCAGCTGTTCACACACACGCTCATGATTAAAGAGTAAAGTGGTCTTCTCCCAGCACCTGGAGTCCGTGCGCGTGCGCGTGCGTGTGCGCGTGCGTGTGCTCCGTGTTAAGCAGAAGCATGTTTCATGTGCGTTTAATCAAAGACACTGGCAGCTCGCAACATTACCGACAAACGGCTGGAGTTTGCCAGCAGGATGCCAGATACATGACCGCAGACCACCCCGTCCAGTAAAGCAGCTTGTTTGTGTGTAAAAACATGCATTAGCGCTGGATTCCACAGTGGTCAGGCTTTCATTTCCAGCTATTCTTCTTCAGAGCTGCACCTGCACAATGATTATGGATTACGTCTGGCCTCTGCTATCGTTTGTTTATGCTTGTAATAGCGAGCGCTCTTTGACTGATTTATTAGCGCTGTAATTATTAGTGTCTGTTCCTTTGAACACGTTTACAGAGAAAAACAGCCTCATGCTGCGTGAGTTTGTTTTCCACCTGCGGCCCGTGACCCGGCGCTGGAGTTCACAGGAGAATTGGACACGTGCACACAAGAACGCACTACAAACCCGAACTCCTGTCCGCATGATACTGTTCCTCTTAACCTGACACGCAGCACGTCCAAACATTTTTCGTCATCATATTGAACTGTGTTTAAGGCATTCGTTGTTTTTTAATACGCCCGTATGTTGAGATCAACAACCCGAGAGTTTTCTCTCGAGTTCTGTCCCGTTTACAGGTCTCACACACATGCACACTGTCAGATTATTTTACCGGGCACGTGGACATATCACACACACACGGATTAACAACAACTCTTTTACTATGCATAATACATTTGAAGGCATTTTTCTAATAAGAATAACATGACATGTCCGTGCGTTGTGTCACCAGATTACGCCTCATCTCTGTTGCCAATCTCTCATTGAACTACTCGACTTCAATGAGGCTCACCCGTCACTTTATTTCATGTTTTATTTTCGCGTGTGCTGGATATTCGTACAAAAGTCAGCACAGCATGACCTTGACCTTCAAGTAAACGCTAAACTTTGAACCCCGCTAGCATCACAGCTGTTCCTAAATGAAGTCACAATCCTTTCAAATGTTTCGTCTGCACATCTTTATCATCAAGCGTGGATTTCTCTTAAAACCTCGCGAGGACAAAGACTAAACCGTCTGGTCATGTGCATTCTTTTCGCTCGCGACGGCACTTTGTAGAAGACAAACGGCCGGTTACGCACGCAGACGACTCGCACAGGTGCTGTTGCACTCACCGAACCTGCTGTGGTCCTGTCGGGTCCCGTGCACCGTCCCGTTGGGAAAGATCTCCAGCTGGAAGCCGGTGCGACAGTACAGCTGTCTCCTGCGCAGGATGCCCTTCAGGTGGCCAAAATCCGTAAGCGATCCGCGCTGCAGTCTGCCCTCGATCAGACCCAGTCTCTCGTTCAGACCGTCCGACAACGGCACGCTCCCCAATGCTGGAAAAGCCTGCAAATCCAGATCGATGCTGCCGAGAAATCCAGCCACCTCTGCCATGACGAGAAGTGCGCGCGATCACAGACCGGAGAGGAGAGAGACGCGCATTTCATCTGCGATCACACTCATTTATATAGACATCCATATCCACCCCGAGCCACGCCTGGATGACAGCTTTACCTTCTGCATGTCTCCTCAAACTTTCAGCTCTGATGCTAGCTGTCTGTCTGCGGTCTGAGCGCCGTGCGTAAAAGACCCTTCAGATCGCCCAAAATTCTCGAGACCACCAAGCCCTCGGTGCGCGTGAAGCTCTTCCGACGGTCTGCCTGTGCTTCTGGTCCTCTGATGGCCACTTCAGTCTGAATCACCGCGCGCGCGCGCACACGCTGGAGTTTCTGGCTGTGTGTCTCGAGACCCAATTAGCTGTCTATCTAGGCAGCACTGTTCTCTCTGCATGCGCGCGCAGCTGGGTGCATTATTGTTGCGCATCAAACACACAAGCGGCATCTTTGAAACATGGCGATCTGGCCACCTTTTCGTGGGCAAAAGTGCGTACTGCATTTTTGGCCTCACACTTCAATTCAGACCTTTTTGGCATTTATATACAGTACACGTCCATCATTTTTGACACCCCAGGAATGCACGAGACTTTTAGTCATTATAAATCTCTACAGCTTCTTTGGGGCATCGTGTGTAGTGAGCAGGTAACCAAGACTCCATTATGAGCATCACAGGTGCAGTAGTTCTGTGTAGTCCTCATAGACACATGAAGTGCACTGCACGAGACACCCGTAGGCATGCCAGGTGCAGTTTTGGGCACATGTGCCAGCCATGTGATGAAACTGCTTACCAAGACACCATGTTTGGGCATTGAAGACGTGGTTCACATGAACAACATTCTAACAATAATATATTATATATATATTATAATAATAATATTATAGCATTATAGATGCATGCAAGAACTTTTCACATCTATAGTGAGCATGTTATTTGTACGCGTCACAGCACGTGCAGTGGTTTGGTGTCATACTGTAGGTAAATAACGCTGTATGATAATAAGAGGCCATCACAGCACTGCGCGGCACTCTTTTATCAGATCACGTGATATAATATACAGAAATTCTGCATGTGTTTGTAATGGAGACGTGCAGTCTATGTAGGCAGCTCAGTGGTCTTTTAGACACAGTCCTCAAGTTTACACGAAGGTATTTTCTCCAGCTCCTCTGTGTAAGCAGGTGTTTCCTCCTCCTCTCCAGCTGTTAGATATCATCCACAGGAATATAAGCTTGATGACGTATTTGATTAACGTGAAGCGCTACAGGAGTATGGCAGAGAGAATTTCATCAAATTTCACAAACATGCTTCTAAATCAGGATCTACAGAACATACCTCTGATAGAGATGAAACATTTCAGTGAATTGTAATCTGTTTGGTTTATCATGGTGTGCTTGTGTATGTGTGATGAATGCCAGCACGTATGGTTACAACAAGACGTTGTCAGTGTTATTATTTCTACAGAGCAGAACACTTACATCATCTGATCCACACTGAACTGATTCATATTTCATCACATCTTTCTCCACATGCGCATGTGCTGTGTCTGAAGTGGCACATTCTGATTTTGCCAAATGTATCTAAAGTATTAGCTGTAAAATATAGAAATACTGAAATTTAGACTTCGATTTTTTACACACACACAAAAACAAATAAAATATCTGCAACTTCATCTGGTCAGCTATATCTCAAGAATCAAGGTAAAGTGTGATTTTTACTTCTGCGTCAGACCTACGCCGTATCCTACGCAGAGACACGTACCCTGCGCCATAACCTGACGCGCACTTCTCCAAAAATGTAACGCAGCGAGTCAATGCGACGCTGTGATTGGTCTGCTTGAACCCCCTCCCTTCAGGTTAAAGACACTACGATAGTGTCGGACGACAATAAGAGTGTGAGTATCAAATGTGAATCTTTTTTTTAGTTTAAAAATTAAAAACAATTTTGACAATTTTAAGTAGAAAGTTAATTTAGCCGAAGTGAGTCGATCGTGAGTTGCTAAATAGTCTTGAATGCACAATATAGCCACAATATAAACTTGTAATGCTGTATATTCGTTTAACGAAACCGCCGCACGACTGGCAAGCTTATATTGATTTAGTGACTATGGGATGATTATTAATCCTAGGCCTACCCAGCACAATAAACTGTAGCACTTCCTTGTGAAACCTTGTTAATTACTCTTTGCTTTTCCATTTTAAGCAATTTAAATGAATCTTAATGTTTTAATTGTCACGTCTCTTTATTTTGACATTATTTTTGATAATACTGATTGTTAAATTTGACATCATAATACTTGACTGTTAAAATACAAGTGCTGGATTTTGTCATGTACTGTGTAGTCTATATGAAGTGAAGGACAGAGCTCGGTGCAGGCGATAGTATGACAAAAGATGAATAAATAAATTGGTCAAGTACTAGGCTTCGGCCTTAGTGGTCACTAAGATCTTTTAAATATGAAATTTAAAATGAGAGAGTTGAACATGTTCAACTGAATGGTCATTATTTCATTCACTTCTCTCTCTTTCTCTCTACGCTTTTCTCTCTCTTAGGAGTCAATGAAAAAGTCATCAATGAAGTTGGTGAATTTAATGAAGTTGGTCATTAATGAAGTGGTGCATGAATGTGGTTCATGTAAACATTTTTTTGTGTGTTCAACTGTTAATTTGTTATTTTATAAAATATACACAATCTACCCTGAGTCATCCTGTGTCTTCACTCTGTACTTGAAATATGGTTAATCTAGTGACTGAAAAGGCTATACCATGATTTATTGTTTATTTTACTTTGTGTGTTATTATATTATGCTAGTTAATCACAATAATTACTAGACATTAAGGCATGTCCACACCGGGACGATAAATCGCGTGCATTTATCGTCGACGTTTAACGCCTCCTGACTAAACAAAGAGCTCGTTTTTTTGTTTGACGCGCTGCGTTACAAACCGGCCGACCAATGAGATTGGCGCTTTTGTTCACGTGCCCGGAGCTGCTGAAGTTACAGTAAAACACCACTTGGTGGTGCTCAAGCGCACATTGACGAAGAGGAAGCAAGATGAATTCTTCTTCTGTGTGATAAGCGAGTGTCAGAAGCACTGTATGTCAGGGAGTGAATTTGCACGGTCACTGACTCGGCTCATCGCCAGTGAAAATCGTTTGGGTATGAAAATGTCTCGAAAAACGCTGGCGACAAGCTCGTGTGTACCAGTGTGTACAAGCTTTTAAGCTGTTAGCAATAAGATTTAATTGCAAGAAATAAAGTAGTATTTGGGTGTAATAAACCTTTAAAAAACTCCAAGTAGGCCTAGTTAGAATTGGGTGGAAAGTCTTTTCGGTTCTCAAAAACTAGGGTCCTTGGGACTGCGGTTCCCTGAACTCCGATTCGGTAGGTGGCACGAAAAAAATAGGGTCCTAGAAGTTTACTTAGTATATTGTTGATTTTAAAATGACAAGTTGATCTTTTAAATACTTTTTATTGTTAAATGCCCAAAACAGAAAGGCAATGAGTTAGGCTACATTAAGAAAATAAAACAAGGCTCAACGCCTTCTCTAATTAAAAAAAAGTGTTGATCTTAGTCTAGGGAGAATATGTAGGCTATACGAATTCTTAAACGAAAAGAAAAAGAAAATGTTTTAGGTTTGTTTAGCGCACATTTACGCAGCCTACAAAACAATAAAACGCGGTGTCTTTAAGTACAAAACTTCATTTGTGTGACTTGTGTGAAAATAATAAAGGAAACGAAATGTCTTAGCTTTACCATAAGTCTATACGGTTAGACCAGGGCCGTCATGCTTGCGCTGCGTGCGCTTAGAAAACCTGTTTAGGACCAGAAAGGGGTAACTGTGGCAGCACAAAAAACTCTCTGTGATGGTGTGCTCGTTGCACAATTGCATGTGTATTTGCTAGTGACTTTGGAGATGCCAGAGTTTGATTGCCAGTCAAAAATTCCCAAACTTGAGAAGTTACATTCATTTATTTTATATTCATATTCCTGACCCCGTTTTGAATGACAGTAAATGGAGTCGAAGTGTCGATTCCATCGACTCCAAAAGTGGGAGTCGAGAATCGGAGTCGACTCCAAAAAACCCGGCATCGAACACCCCTACTGGCGCGTTGGCTACGGCGTAGGTCTGACGCACAAGTATAAATGCGCCTTTATCCTGTCAGTGACATGGGATTTGGGATATTTTTGCTTGTTTCACTCACATAAATGCAGCAGGTCATTTTATACATGTTTGTTGTAAATCAGTCGCTTGTCTTTTCACTCTCTAGAAGTGCTGAAACGTTTACATATAAAAGCAACTTGGATGCAACATAAGACTGGTTGTTTCTTTTTTAAATGTTCTTGCTGTCGTTGAACCTGAGATGGACTGTACCATAACTTCCACTGCGTTAAAAATCACCTTTTTCGAGGTCGCTTCAACTACTGCGCATGCACACAGGCTGGCAGGCGCCTCACACAAGCTCCGCCCCAGAGAATCAGCGTTCTTCATCGATTGACGATTGGACCGTTCTACTGGAAGGCGGGGCTTTCTTCGCTAGAGCGGCCATATTGAGCGTTGCATTCCTCGCCATTCATTGTAACGGCAGTGACGCAACTTGTCAATATCGATTATCTTTGAGTCAATCTCCAGTGTGTTCTCAAACGGTAGTTGGCGCTGTATCGTCAGCGTTACAGAGAATATGCGGGAGTTTGATGGTTTTGAAGGGCCAGTTTGTTACTGCAAATTGATTCTCTTGTTGTTTTTCTAAAGCGGACAGCATGCTTCTTCGATATACAGATCTGGATCTTCCTAGAGGATCTTGACTGGATTTAGATCCGAGCGTGTCTGGGTCTAGGTCTTGTTGCTGGGCTGGGTTTTGGGTTTGGTCTGGTCTTGACTCTGAGCACCTGTGACAAAGCGAAAGCGTTGTAAAAGTGAAAGAACATTCCTCCGTGGCCGTGTATGATATCATCTGTTCTTATTTGACTCGTGCGTCCAGAGCGGCGCAGGAAAACGATCCGCGCGGCGAGCTGTTTGCAGAGCTGGATTCTGTGTTATTTTTCCGCAGCTGAGACATAACAGGCCGGCTCTCTTCTTTCATGCAGGTGGTCCTCAAACTTCAGTGGAGGGGCCGAGGAGCACGAAGGGCCGGGCTGAGTGAAGACACGGACAGATGCATCTGAATGTTGGTAAGGGGGTTGTGTTTCAGGTTTTGTTTCCGTTGGCCATCTCTTGTAAAGATAGTGTTCATTAATTTGTTTGCTTTGCCTTAAGCTCTCCAGGCCTTGAGAAGCCATCAGCGGCTGAGGAATGCTGTCGAAAACCAACATTTGTCATACAAATTAGTTTCATATGCTTTAGGTACAGCCAGCCCCTTCACCGCTTTATCCGCTCGAGACCGTTTAATATGTTGCGATCGTGGCCGCAGTTTGTACGTTCATTTTTCTGCTCTGAACATGCGGTTTGATCAGTTTCCTTCAATGTCGAGATGAATTTTGAGAAATCAACTCGGATGTTGAAATTCTCCTGCCATCTTATAGTTACTCTACAACGTAACAGAGCAGAGTAGAAATGTGGCGTCAAACAGATGTTAGGAGGTCTTTGTAGAGTCCTGGCACGTGTCCAAACTCTACCTATCTACACAACTATTTACATGCTAATCCAGCTGCTCTCTCGCTCTCATTCCTTATGCTCGGTTTTTCTTTCTTTCAGTCTATTGCATTGCGTTTGTAATTGATCTCGAAGTGTATTTATTACACCAAACTCTATTATCGTGTAATTCACAAAAGATTACTAGGCCCACTTCAGAATCATTCTGTAAATTCTTTGTATTTAAAGAAACAGTTAATCTGAAAATGAAGATTCTTTCAACTTTACCATTTTTTCGCCTTTTCATTATTTCGTTTTGTTTTGTGACGCAAACATCTAAAGATCAATAAAGGCATTATACATCCCTGTCATAGCTTTGTGTGTGTGTGATGGATCTGAAATGAAGTTGAATGTAAAGTATTTTGCTCATTATTGTGAGTGTGATCAGGGTTCATGAAGTGTTTATTAATTGCAGAAGCTGATTGATAACAGTCATGTAAGGTGTTTATGTGATGATCAGGTCTCACATCGCACTGAAGGAGTTTATTCCGTGATAATAACCAAACTCATCTCACGGCGGCAAAGTGTAAACCTGACATCAACTGTACCACAGCTTTTCTTTCTTAGGGTGTGTTCACATATGCCATGTTTGGTTGGATTAAAACGAACTCTTGTGCGATTGCTCTGTTAGTGCGGTTTATTTGAGTAAGTGTGAATGCTGCCACCCTAAAAACGTGCATAGAAACCGTCCTAAATTTGATTTTACGATCATTTCTCAAAGTGCGTACGTGTGATTCATAGAACAAACGTACGCACAGAAAACGTGTGTACGCCTCTCCATCAGATGTGAATGATGTCTAATTAATGTCATTGATATATGAAAGATCACCTGTCAACATCCAAATCCTTTACGAGCGGCCAGAATGACTTATATTTCCAAAAACCTGCAGCACTCGAACATGCAAAGGTGCGTACGTCTGCTCAGACCCTGACGTGGCTCTAAGCACTTTTCCATGTCAAAGACCGTTTTTAAACCTATTTCCCCCATATTGGCTTCCCTTCACTGGCTTCCGGTCCGTTTCAGAATCGATTTCGAGATTTTAGTGATTGCAGTGATTGCTTATAAACGCTTAAATGGCTTCGTTAGCACCATCTTATATATCTGATTTAATAAAACCCCATGTTCCATCCAGGTCTCTGAGGTCTGCTGACCTTATGTTGTTGGCAGTCCCTAGAGTGAGACTGAAGCTTTTGCTGTAGCTGCCCCTAAACTGTGGAATGCATTACCTCTGTTAGTGAGGATGGCCCCTAACTTGTCTGTGTTTGAAACTAGTCTTAAAACACATTTTTATACATTGGCTTTTAACTCAGTTCGAGAGATGTGGGGGTTCTTTGTAGTACCTTACTGATGTTAATTTCATGACTTTTTTTTCTACAGCACTTTGGTCAACTGTGGTTGTTTTAAATGAGCTTTAGAAATATATTAAACTAAACTAAAACTAAAAATCTGTGCGTACGCACGTTTTATAAATGAGGTCCCTGGTGCGCTCCAAACAAGCGGACCGAGACCACTGAAAAGATGGGTTCTTTGGCTCGGTTCAATGGAAATATGAACACAACACGGACCGAAGGCATTGAACCGAACCAAAAACAGGAAGTGATAACAACATACGATCCGAAAATCAAGTGATTTGGTCATATAAAAGGAGTGTTTATTAGATCAGTGCTTGCGCATGTAACGGAGGCATTCCTGGCGCCGTTTTGACTGCTTTAAACACTTCATGAGCTCTTCGCGATTTACCGGCTTGCTAAAAATCCCCTCATATGCGCAGACAAACACCGAGCATGTATAACCCAGCACACAGCATTGTTTTGGATGTCCGGTAAGTTCCGGTTTAAAGTATAAATCATAAAAGCTGTCCAATCATGTTGCGACTTTACACATAAGCTGTTAGGTCCGATATCTTTAGGTAATGCCAGTCTGAACACTAAGCGAACCAGAACTGGGTCCAGATCAAAATAATGTGTGGAACTACAAATATGAACGCACCCTTAAGCTCAAACTACACTAAAAACATGTGGTTTCAACTATTGCACAGGTCGGCAAACGTCTCATAAGACTGTGTGGAACACCCAGTCTGTAATGACTGATGATTGGTTCTTTTTACTGGAAGGTGGGACTTCCTCCGTTAGAGCGGCCAATCTGAGCACCGAGCGTTGCATTCCCTTCTCATTCATAGTGATAGCAGTGGGGCATCATGTTAATATTTTCATCATCCCACATATGCATTACTATGGACACTTTAATATCTAAATATTTTATTTGCTCACTTATAACACATGCAGACCTTTACGAGGAAAACATTTAAAGGTGTAGTTCACTTCAAAATTTGCCCCCATTGACTTTCCAAAGTCATTTTTATTCCTGCTGTGGAAAGTCAAAGGGGGAAAATTTTGAAGCTGAAGTTAATGTTATTAATATATATATAGGCTATTTAATTTATTAAGGTGCATTTACATCGTGCTGTAATTACTGCAATTATGTGATTTCAATGCGCAAGAAACTTTTTTCTCACACAAAAAGAATAATAATGTATACTTACGGCACGACTTGGATGTGAACATCACGTTTTGTCACCTCGAAACAACAGTAAATTATGATACGGCGTGAACGCAGCATCAGTTTTAGGCAGTTGTTATCTGGGAATAACACACCTTGGAATGTCCCAACTGACCAATCAGAGTCAATCCTTCTGGAGTGCCATGTAATAAATATAAAACATTATTTCTGTAACTTCGTGGGTATTTTGGGGTCTTAACTTTTGTATTTTTCCGAGAAGTGTTTTTGTGTGAGTTTACACATGTTTGCTCTACAGTACCTTATATGGCGTTAACCTGCGTGACGCATGACTCTCAAACACTAGAGGGTGCAAATATATCTCTGCACCTACACAAAAAATACATCAAACTGACCCCCAAAAACATGAACTTTCAGCATTTGACAAATAGACACACACGAGTTCATGATACGTGAATGTTCAGATAAGAGTGACGTAAGGGGCCTGATATTTTTAGAGCATTTAGTGAAGTAAAGCCAAGACCGATCTGCAGCGTGACTTCTCTTTCAATACCTTTCATCACTGCCTACAAACTAAAAGCACCTTTTTTCTTCACCTGTTCATGATCTTACTAAATTTGCCTTCTGATCTTCAGTTAAACACACGATTCATGTTTGTGAACAAAAACATATCATGTGAAAAGGTATAAGCGGTGATTTCCAGTGATGTCTTAGTCTTGAAATTAGAATTTCTTATGAAGGCTTACAGTGTTGAATCTTGCTTGTCTGACATTATAATACATTAAAATGACATCTGTCATGTATTTAGGATATGTGGTTGTGTTTTAAAATTGATATTGGCAGAACAGCGAGCATTTGGATGAGAGAATCCTGGCAGACAATATGTATGAAGCTGTATAAAGAAACATTTTAGTCAAATTCTGAGAATGGCGTAATTTTACTCTTATTCCGAAACTCGAAAAAAGTGTGATTCACGAAGGAGTTCATAAAGTGCTAGCACCAGGTCTCATCTGCTAAATGATTTAAGAGTGCCGGAGAGGTTTCCAGCAGAGAGTTAGAGACCGCACACACGTTACAACAAAGAAACGGTGTGTTGGAGTTGGTGAAATAATGTATACACTGCAAAAAATGACTTTCTTACTAAGTCCTTCTTTCTTGTTTACCAGTAAAAATGTCTAAACATTCTTGAATCAAGAAGCATTTTCTTGATGAGCAAACTGACCTAAGAAAATAAGTCTTGTTTTTAGTAAAAAAATATGATTTTTTTTGTGCTTAAAACAAGCAAAAGATCTGCCAATGGGGTAAGAAAAATAATCTTGAATTGAGTGACTGAGAAAAAGGTCAACCTTAATTCAAGATTATTTTTCTTACCCCATTGGCAGATTTTTTGCTTGTTTTAAGCACAAATTCACTGAAATTTCATATTTTTTTACTAAAAACTAGACTTATTTTCTTAGGTCCTTTTGCTCTTAAAGAAAATTCTTCTTGATTCAAGAATTTATAGACATTTTTACTGGAAAACAAGACAAAGAGACTAAGTAAGAAAGTCATTTTTTGCAGTGTACTTATTCAATTAAAAATGGAAACATTTTGCACCTTTGATCTTCATGCACTGGTGGAATGATCTGCCCGTCTCATCTTCAGTTCATCAACACCTGACCCAATAATACAAACACTTATGTCTGTTTCTTTTCTGCCCGCTCTTTCTTGCACACTCTTCAAAAGAATAAAACTCCTCTATGTACACTGCACAAAATTATAAACGCGACACTTTTGTTTTTGCCCCCATGAGCTGAACTCAAAGATCTAAGACTATTTCTATGTACACAAAAGGCCTATTTACCACAATCAACAACCTGACCGGGGTTACTTTCAACTCAGTGTTGGGTCAAAAAGGGACAAACCCAACTGTTCCCACATCAGCAGTGTCATAGCAGAACACACAGAGGTGTAGTTCATCACATTACTACAGACATACTGACAGACAGAAATACTCACTGCTCTGTCCTTCAGCCTGTTACACAGAAACCGATCGACTTCAGCCAACTCTATCCTCTGACTGCACCACGAGGCTTCTTGAGGAGTCGTGATACACAGATGCATCCTCCCTCACACCCTAAAGGGGTGGAGCTAAGATGTAAGGGATGAGAGCGTCACATTATGTTTTATGTATAGGGTCCAAATATCTTCGGGCATTGTGTGAAAGCAAGAAAGAAAGGGAGAACATAAAACAAAGCTCTAAAAGTGAAACTACACATAAAACCATAAAAACATGGTCGCTATAGTTAAAGGGACAGTTCACCCAAAAATGAAAATTCTGGCATCATTTACTCACACTCATGTCATTTCATACCTGTATAAATGACTTTTTTCCGATGAACACAAACATAGATATTTGGAAGAATGTTAGTCATTTTCAGTTCCGGGACATCATTGAATGCCATAGGATGAATTAAATGGTAATCAAAGGTGCCCGAGAACTCTTTGTTTTCCTCAATTCTTCCAGATATCTCATTACGTGTTCAACAAAACAAAAGAATAAAATATTTTTTTCCTACCATGGTAGTGGATGATGTCCCAGAACTGAAAATTGCAAACATTCTTCCAAATATCTATCTCTGTGTTCATTGGAACAGAGACATTTACACAGGTTTGAAACAACCTGAGGGCGAGTCAATGATGACAGAATTTTCACTTTTGCTGAACTATTCCTTTAAAGCATGGTAACCTCAACTTAACCACTGTTTGTAAACCCATAATGAAAAAAAAGCACTTTTAGTATGATAAAAGCATGATGATGGGTTTCACCGGCTGTATGTGTTCACACAGGTGATGTGACGCTGTAGTGAACGTGTACATCAGCGTGGAGTCGTGACGGTTTTGCAGATGAAACATGTACAGTAGTGTATGAGAAGGCTTGTGAGCAGCGCTGTTTGCATTTTCACATCAGCTGATGTGATGTTGTAGTAAAACATGCTTGAGCGTATTACACACGGCATTCATGACGCAGCTGCCATCAACGGGATGATTTCTCCATGTGACGGATGCGTTCTTCAGCTTGAAAAGATCATGAAAACAGGCTTTTCTGCAGAAGATCCAGTGTGTCGAATGCTTACTGCGGGATCACAGAACCCATCTCATTCCTCTGACTCGTCGTCTAACAAGAGCTCAGAGTTGTGACGTAATGGTGGACTGTAGTCTGTTCTGACAGATCTCATACCTTCATCTCTTCTCTGTTCAGTGGAATACAATTACTCTTTAAAATCCTTTTAAAAGCCAGAGAAACCTGTCAGCCAGATGTTTTTGCTGTAAGGAACAAAGTATACGGTGAGGTAAGCGATTTGACCGAGAAGAAACATTCTCAGAAAGAAATTAATCATGGACATGGACTTTCCACGGGCAGAAAGCTTTTGTTTGAGATGTTGCTGTTGATTCAGCGCTCACTACAGTCCAGACGGACATCACACCTCACTTGTGTTTAAAATCACGTCTCGTCTCCACGAAGCGTACAGTAGAGAGTTTTTCCAGTATGCCTCATGTATGCACACAAATGGCTGACCTTTCCCAAAACAAAGCAGTGTGTGAGATTGTGTCAAACGTCACTTGATTTTCCCACTCCAGTGTAATGCTTTTACATTTCACCCAAACTGGCCAAATGTTCTGCTGCTTTTCATAAAATTGCCATAAAACCTTCTTCATCTGAGCAATGTGGCGCTTTTCAAACGGTTTTGTAGGCAACGTTCAGTACATACTGTGTAGTGAGCTAGTACGTCCATACGGCTGTCTCCGTGTATGTGTGTTGTCATTAGCACCGTTGACATTCCCAGCGTACAGTACCTCATTGCGAGCTGATGGCATATGGAAAGAATGGGACATAATGGGAGCTTTCAAGCATGCAGTGTGTTTGGTGGGGCTGCATCATGTGTTTCTACCCTGCGCACGGTTCACTGTAAATGGTGTAAAAGTTCCCCGAGGAGCCTCTAGGGCCAGAGTTGAAAATGCCACAGTCATTCGTCACCAGTGCAAGTTCACTTTACAAGCCAGTGGAATGAGAGCATCTTGGCCGGCTGCAGAATCAGGCCGGGACAATAGACTCACGCCCTTCGCTCGCTAAATACATCCCCGTCCGTGCCACCCGTCTCACCTCTGCGTGTGTTTTTCTGTTCGTCACGAGCAGACGAATGACTTGCAGGAGATGTTCGGGAGCGAGGCTTGCGAAAGCGTCTGCTTCAAGCTCTGAGAGTTGGGTGGTCTGTCCTTCAGCACTACATTCGGAGGGGGAGACGTACGCCCGTATCGCTTTCAAAGAGTGAAACTCGACGCCCGCTGCCTTTTCCTAGACCTTACGTTTTGACAAAGTCACCTGTTGTTTGACTCTGACGGATTGACCGGCCTGTTTCCACAGCGCTAACGCAAAGATTCCAATAGGTTGGATTTTCATTTACATTTCGGGACGCGCTGTGCAAGGGCTTCTCGTTTCTGAAGCACGGCACCGTGTGAGGCACTCAACCTCATTTAACATCTACAGAAGTGAGACTGGACACGAGGAACAGAACGATGTCCATGTTGTAGACTCTGACAATAAAATGACACATGTATTATTCATCTATTTTAAATGAAAACAGATTCTGGTGTTTAATGTGTGCTGTGTGTCCTGGACATGATGACGATGATGAGCCACACATCACAAAACTCATTGCCTACAACGAAATGATCGGCTAGTCATCAAACTGATGAAGCAATCTGACTGAGAGGTCTTCATTAAGATACATTTTTGCTTTGCAACTGTGGAATCGTGTGCATTGAAACACCCGATGATGCTCAAGGAGGCACCACATGGCCTTACAGGGTGTGTAAACAGGGTCATTTGTTTAACAGTATTAAAATGCAATAAATACATTAAAAAGGACAAATTACAAGTTACAATTAAGATAATGAAGAAAAAGTTGTACTTTTACCCAGGACCGGTACCAAGGTGGCTGGACTGAGGGGGTCAATCAGATGTTCTGGTTGAGCACTGATTTTTCTAGTAATATAATCAATCATTTTCACAGTTTTCCATCATTAAATCGATCAAATAGGAAGTGAAGGGTTCAGATGCAAAACCCTCCAAGTCTGTCAGATGACGTTTCGTTTAAACCAGGATTTTTTTATCACACTCCTACATTTACTTGCAGCAATAGCAGATAGTTCAGACCGGCCAGAGTGGTATTTGAGGAACGTATATACTATGTGTGGAGAATCTCATTTTTGATGGAGGTAGAGGGTTTTGCAACTGAACTCTTTAAGTAATAATTGTATTAAATATATTGTCAGCTGGACATTTTAAAGGGCCCCTAGACCCGGCACTGCTTTTGCCACCTTTACCTTACATCATTTACTTCACACAGTCATGTGAAAATAACAGCGTCGCATCTCACGTAGTTCACCAGATCACTGAGATGACTAGTGTGGCCTTGAATCAGTCACAACATTCCAATGTTCCATGTAACCTACATCCATTGAAACAACTGAGGACAACTTAAACACTTATCTTGCGCTGCGTTGTCGATTCAAACTGAAACTTATACCGTACATTCCCAACTTGGGTCAAACATGGTTTCTCTTTTCATGACATTACAGTGGCAGAGTAGATTTGGTGATTTTTGAATTTCTCCACGGCCCTTTTCTTTAAGTAAGAGTTTTGTGAAGGAGTCAAGAAACAGATATTTGGGATCTGTTTGAATCATGATTTCAGCTCGGCCCGTGCGTCTGCCCCGGCTTTTTCGTTATGTAATGTCCAGCACAACACAACACAATTAAGAACGACTAACTGAGGTTGAAGATAGACAAGAGCAGAGGAGAGTCAGAAAGGAGTAACATGATCAGTCCAAGTCTCTCTTCACTACGGATGGTTTAGAAATAACAGAGAATGGCCTTTGTTTAACTGCCAAAGTGATTTATAGAGTCCTGGAGAAATGTTCCTGTTCCCGTGTTTAAAAGATTCTGATGGAGATGAGTCCGCAGATAAGATTCCTCAAGTGAACTTCATGGAATGTCGTCTCGATATTATGGGACAGAGTAGATTGTCTCTGAATTGAAGAATTCGACAGTAATCTCACATTGGCAGAGTTCGGGCTCACCAGAGGAGACTACCTGGATTTTGGCTCATATTTGTGCTCGAATTTATCATCTTGTCAGACTGCAACCTAAAACGAAGCGTGTGTAGATCTCCACATTAAACGTTTCTTGGAATATTTCCATGATTTTAGCCGTGTTGATGACAAAAACATCAAATGACATCTGATGACCTCGGTTTGCCTTTTAACGCAAAAACAAAGAAGAAACACGGCGTGATTAAACTGAGATGATGAGAGATTAATTTTCCATCATTTGCCAGGCAATGATGTGTTCTATAATTAATATTCCATTTGTCTTTTGTCTGGGTTTACGTGAATGCAGGATATTCCAGTCAGCTGTCTATAAATATCTCTTTCCATGTGTGTACGGAGCTCTCGTCAGTGTTTATATGCCGACAGCAGCCTTTCATGTGGCCCTGGACGCAGTTTTGAGATGCTGCCCGTCTCTGAAATGAGTCGTGTTTAGTGGAGCGGAACGCCCCCGCCCCTCCTCTGCTGCCATTTTTCCACCTGTTCTCTGTTTGTTTCTTCATTCATTCTGCAACACATATTGTGTCTGCAAACCAAGATTCTGCTTTCAGGTTTGGTGATGCCAACACAAATGAGAAAACACAATGCAGGATTCTTCACACGCATGGGCGGACTGGGAAGCAAATTCGGCCCTGGATTTTTCGGCCCATATAGGCCCTCCACCAATTTTGTCGACGGGGGGGGGGGGGGGCATCGGTCCTCCATCAAGGGGGAGGGGATGTAACGTGTTGTATGTAACGTGTGCATTGCCTTACATCAGGGGTCTTCAACTACTTTTCTTTGAGGGCCAAATTCCAAAAGTATAAATAGGATGCGGGCCAGTTTTTTTTTAGCATATCCTCATTTCTTCTGTTATTTTGTATTTCTGTTATATATTGCGTTTTGTTCCTTTTATACTGTTGCTGTTGCTTATAGGCCATGATTAAAACATGCACACAAATATTGCATTCAGTATTTGTGCCTTTTCATGATATTAAATTAAAAGGGATATTGTCTTTTTAATTGTATTTTATATTCCTTAATGCGTTACTTTACCCAAAAATTTCTACTAATTTACTCACCCACAGTCCTCCAGTAGATCGAGATGTGGGTGGCATTGTTTTTTCAAGAAGATATTTCTGAAGATATTTGGTTTAATTCAAGTTAAATTAATAAAAGTAAAAAACACAAATACATTCAACACAAAAGTAATCCCTGCCCATTGTGACGTTAAATTAGCGTCTTATAAAGCGAGTCAATTGATCTTGTCAGGATCGTGGTGAAAGAGAAGAACCCAAATGCAGGCAGGCAGTGAAGGGGTTAACAAAACACTTTATTTGACAAAAACGGAAACAAAAAACCCACGAGGGGGAAAAGGCGGACACGGTAACAAAACAAGACACTAACAAAAACTTCCCACGATGGGGCAAAACTAGAAAATAACCAAACAGACTTACGACACAACGTCACAAAACAAGGCAAGGGAATCCACAGTCAAATCATAAACCAGGAACGAGAACCACGAGACGACAAGGCAAAACCACAACGTCAGGACCATACATGCACATACATAGGTAATACACGAGCACAGGACAAAGAAACAAGAGGGTAAATATAGGTAAGACAAACGAGGGATAACGACATGGGGCAGGTGTGGTTAATAAAACACTCAGGGAAAGATAACAAGGAAACGAGAGGGGCGGGGCCAATGACGAGACACTGGAGAGAACGCATATTATTGTCAAAAGGACAATAATATGTTTCTCTCCACACATAACCAAAGGCTTTGCCATGGCTCTGCTACAGGACCAAGAAAGACATGACTAAATGAAGCAGAGCCATGACAGATCTGTGCAAGAAACTGGGCGCTATTATCACATCTTCGGGTGAATTCCGATCGCATTCATGCGCCCCACGCACTTATAGGGCAGAGCCTTTGTATAGTGCGAGTTCTGGGGGAGATGAACAGCTGTTTTTCGTAAATATAGCCGTTATACATAATGAATGCAGTAATAAAAACAACACCGTTTCCCCTTATCTGAGACAACCGTTCTCATGGTGTACCCTTCCTACAGTTAGCCTACTTTCAAGGGCACAAGATGTGTTTTGGAACGCGACCTATCGCCTGTGGCTGTGCAGTGCATTGCTGATTATAACGTTGTAAATAACATTAAGTTTCTTGGACTGACCGATCAAATCGCTTCATAACTTAAGACATAAATCATTATGAGCCCCGCGGGAATTACTTTCGTTTTGAATGTAGCAGCGTTTTGGACTTTTAAAGATGTGGCGTCTCAGGAGGACGTGCATTAAAGCACACCGTTCTTAAAGTCTCTCCACTTATTTGAAATGTTAAGGCAGGCCAGGTCAAGATGATTGACGGGCCGCCAGTTGACTAGCCCTGCGTTACATGCATACATGTCTGACTCGCTAATAGTGATGGGAAGTTCAGATCATTTTACTGACTCGGACCGTTGAGTCTCGTTCAGCAAAATTAACGAATCTTTTTTCGAGTCATATCGTTCATTTCGTTCATTTTAGCAAAATATAATTAAAATGTTAGATGTTACTTTCCTAACACATCTACTACTTATGCAAACGTTGATCACATTACAAACAATACAAAACTATAATGCTATAAGAAACAGACAAGATTAATTCATTGTTTACCTGGGTCTTTAGTCTATGATTAGCTCACCACACCTCTTATCTGACAAGTCCTCGGGTTTGACTCATTCGTTCATCACGTGACAGCTTCGTAAGCTAAACCAATGCAGTCAGAGCCGTTAAGAGAATTGATTAGTTCACCTCTCGAGTCTTCAGGTTTGAGTCGTTTGTTTCGTTCATCACGTGACAGCCCTGTACGCTTTACCAATGCAGTCAGAGCCAGAAAGAGAATTGATTAGTTCACCTCCCGAGTGTTCGGGTTTGAGTAGTTCGTTCTTTTGTCACGTGACGTGACAGCTTTGGACAGAGAAATTAGTTAATTTACTAATTCCACAGGACCCATAGAATCAGAATCAGAAAGAGCTTTATTGCCAAGTATGTTTGCACATACAAGGAATTTGTTTTGGTGACAGGAGCATCCAGAACACAGAAACAGCAACAACAGTACACAGAGACCATAACACAATAGAATACAGTACACAATGATTTAAATAAGGGCCTATGGGTATAAAAAATTAAGAAATACAATACAATAAACATAAGATAAAGATATAGAGAGTAAAGCTATGTCTGTGTGTAAATATGTACAAGTAAAAAATAAGAATAGACTATTGTAGTACAAGGTATGTGCTATATACAGCACAATGAATGAAATATAATTGACAGAAAAAGTTGTATAAAAATAGATAGTGTATTATCTGGAGGATATAATTAATATTGCACTTAATTATTATTGCACAGAGTTATTAATTGCACGGTGGGTAAAAACATTGAACTGTTCAAGAGGTAGATGGACTGAGGGAAGAAGCTGTTTTTGTGTCTGGTTGTTTTGGTGCTCAGTGCTCTGCAGCATTGTGAAGAGATGATGGATTGGATGTGAGAGGTCCAGGGTGATTTTCTGAGCCCTTTTCCTCACTCTGGATGTATACAGTTCTTGGAGGGTGGGCAGGGGAGCACCAATGATCTTCTCAGCAGTCCGAACCGTCCTCTGTAGTCGTCTGATGTCTGACTTTGTGGCTGAGCCAAACCAGACAGTGATGGATGTGCAGAGGACAGACTCTATGACAGCTGAGTAAAACTGTTTTAATAGAGTTTGTGGTAGGTTGAACTTCTTCAGCTGATGTAAGAAGTACAACCTTTGCTGGGCTTTTTTAGCGATGGAGCCAATGTAATTGTCCCACTTCAGGTCCTGAGAGATGGTGGTGCCCAGGAACCTGAATGACTCTACTGCTGCCACAGTGCTGTTCATGATGGTGAGAGGGGGGTGCAGGGGGGGTTTCTCCTGAAGTCCACAATCGTCTCCACTGTTTTAAGCGTGTTCAGCTCCAAGTTGTTATGACTGCACCAGACAGCCAGCTGCTCATCCTCCTGTCTGTACGCACACTCATCACCATCCTGGATGAGGCCAATGAGTGTGGTGTCGTCTGCGAACTTCAGAAGTCTGACAGAAGGGTCCTGGGCAGTGCAGTCATTTGTGTACAGGGAGAAGAGCAGTGGGGAGAGAACGCACCCCTGGGGGGCGCCAGTGCTGATTGTGCGGGTGCTGGATGTGAGTTTCCCCATTCTCACTAACTGCTGCCTGTCTGTCAGAAAGCTGGTGATCCACTGACAGATAGAGCCAGGAACAGATAGCTGGGTTAACTTTGTCTGGAGCAGTGATGGGATGATGGTGTTGAAAGCGGAGCTGAAGTCCACAAACAGGATCCTCACATAGGTCCCTGGTCTATCCATCTGTTTCAGGACAAAATGCAGCCCCATGTTAACTGCATCCTCAACAGACCTGTTTGCTCTGTAGGCAAACTGCAGGGGGTCCAGTAAGGGTTCTGTGATGTCCTTCAGATAAGCCAGTACCAGTCTCTCGAATGACTTCATGACCACAGATGTGAGAGCGACGGGTCTGTAGTCATTCAGTCCTGTGATTTTGGGTTTCTTTGGGATGGGGATTATGGTGGAGCGCTTGAAACAGGAAGGAACTGTGCACAGCTCCAGTGATCTGTTGAAGATCTGTGAGAAGATGAAGGCCAGTTGAATAGCACAGCTTTTAAGACAGGCTGGGGAGATACCATCTGGGCCTGGTGCTTTTCTTGTCTTTTGTTTCCTAAAGACTCGGCACACATCCTCTTCACTGATCTGAAGTGCAGGAGGTGGGGTGACTGAAGGTGATAGGTGTTGTGTAGAGAGAATGTCAGAGTTGGTGTGAGGTGTAAAGTTAGCATTTTCAAATCTGCAGTAAAAGTCATTCAGATCATTGACCAGGTGTTGATTGCCTGCAAAATTGGGGGATGGTGGCTTGTAGTTGGTGATGTCTTTAAGGCCTTTCCACACAGACGCAGGGTCGTTGGCTGAAAACCGATTTTCCAACTTTTTAGAGTAGTTTCTCTTAGCCACTCTGATCTCCTTTGTCAATGTGTTCCTAGCCTGCTTGTACAAGACTTTGTCCCCTTTTCTGTAGGCATCCTCCTTGGCTTGGCGAATCTGTTTGAGTTTTGCTGAGAACCATGGTTTATCATTGTTGTATTTTAAGGAAGTCCTGGTAGGAATGCACAAATCCTCACAGAAACTGGTGTATGATGTTACAGTCTCTGTGAGCTCGTCCAGATCGCTGGTAGCAGCTTCAAAAACACTCCAATCGGTGCACTCGAAACAGGCTTGTAAGGCCCGCTCTGTTTCGTTGGTCCATCTTTTAACAGTCCTTACCATAGGTTTGGCAGCTTTTAGTTTCTGCCTGTAGGCTGGGATAAAGTGAACCAGGCAGTGATCAGACAGTCCTAAAGCTGCTAAAATAAAATGTTTTAATATTTATTGCCGTATTCAAATTAAGATGATAAAATATACCCTAAATTACTAATTCAACAAGTGAAGAGTTCATTTACAAGAACTAATAACTCATATTTTTTTCAAAATTCAAGTTTTTATTGTGCATTCCAATTAATATTAATCAAATTGTTTGTTTTTTATTGGTTTTTATTGAGTAACAATAACTTTAAAAAATACAGCTAACAAATACAACAAAACACAATAAACAACATGATTTTTGAATTATTTTAAAAAAGGAGTTATCTTGTGCAAATAAACTATATGTTCATATAAAGTAAATGTTCAGCTAATTGTAAGCATGTTGCCTGTCTCATAAACAGTTGGCAGATATTAGTAGTCTTTATGGTTGAGCTCATTGTCATGAAATCTTTCTCAAATGTTGAAGTTTCAAGGTAGACTGCCGGTGTTACAGCCATTTGAGGATTGTTGTGAGTTGGTCTTAGTGACTGAGCAGTCCTCTTCACTACTCCTAACGTCTCACAGTTTTAGGAGCTAGTTTTAGCACTAAAACGCTTTGTGAAATACTCTTAGCACAAAAAATTAGGAGTCCTAAAATTAGGACAGACACGCCCATTATTTTTAAGAGTTTCTCCTAAATCAGCAAGTTAGGTGTTACTTTTAGCCTTAAAATGTTTTGTGAATACGGGCCCTGATGCACTCTCAGCCGCACATGCGCACTTTGTAGTGGGTCGAAGACGGAAATTAGTCAAAATACTGTTTACAAACGGCACAACATAAAAGAACGTCCTGTTAAAACCGCCTGAAAATACATGAAAATGAAAAAGTATTTCACGGTGTGGACTGTAAAATACTATTTTCAACAGGTGGAGATTTTTGCTATTTAAGAGTACCGTAAAGACTAGCGATTCAGGTCACAGCGCAGATTTATACAAAATTTTAGCTGAAAGACATTATTGAACATCTACACTAATAATGTCTGATTACTTCGCATATGTGCCTACATAAAAGGTTATAATGGCAATATACATTACTAATTAACGTTATTACATTATTAAATAAAACTTTTCATGTATAATATAAAATCATTATGTTAAAAAAATTGACAACTGTTTTTCAATTTTGTGCTTGACAAAAGATTTCGAGATGCATGTTGTCCACCACATTCTCTATTCTCAAAATAGAATCAGAAAGAGCTTTATTGTGAAGTATATCTGCACATACAATAAATTTGTTACGGTGAAAGAAGCATCCATTGCACAAAAACAGCAGCACACAGAGTCCATAACACAATACAATACACAGGTTTTCTATATATAAAAAAGAACAGAATAGAATAAAAATAAGATGGAGTGTAAAACTATGCATGTAGTATGTATATTGTATCTACAAAATATGTGCTATATACAGCATAACGAAAAATAATTTACACAAAAATGATATAAAAATAGACTATTATCAGGTGGATATAATTAGTATTACAATTGCTTACTATTGCACAATGTTATTAATTGCACAGTGGGTAGAACATTTAACTTCATGACGTAGATTGCGTGAGGGAAGAACAAGCTTTTTGTGTCTGGTTGTTTTGGTGCTTATTGCTCTGTAGCGTGACCACACAGCAACAGTTCAAAGTTCAAAGAGATGATGGCTTGGATGTGAGGGGTCCATATTAATTTTCACAGTCCTTTTCTTACTCTAGATCAGAGGTGGGGAACCTTGATCCTGGAGGGCCACTGTCCTGAAGAGTTTGGCTCCAACCAGCTCAAACAAACGCCTGTCGTGAAGTTTCTAGTAACCCTGAAGACTTTAATGAGCCGGTTCAGGTGTGTTTGATTAGGTTGGAGATAAACACTGCAGGACAGTGGCCCTCCAGGATCAAGGTTCCCCACCCCTGCTCTAGATGTATACAGTTCTTGGAGGGTGGACGAGGGCAGCACCAAAATGTCCTGCATAAATGTAAAAACAAATATCAGTGGCTCTACAAGATTGTCCTCTATGAACTCTGCACTGAAGAACCGTTCCAAGGCCTCAGCAGCTTCTTCATCCTCCATGCACAGTATACGAGATAGCTCAAGTGAGACAAGAAGATCCCCAGAGTTCTCCAAGCACCACTGACGGGCAGTCTTAAGATCCGTCATGACACGCACCTAAGAAAAGAACAATGCAAAAGAGGATAAGGAAAAATATGCTGAACAATAATGGCTGCAACCCCTCTAACAAAACTTACTTTCGTGGAGACTGAACTACCTGTTTCTCCGGTGGAAACTCAAGGGTGAAAAGACTGGTTTCATCTACCTAAAAAAGCAAATATGAAGTTTGAGCCTGTTTCCTTGAGTACTACATTTTTTTAAAGTAACTGGTACTTTTGCCGAGGAGCTGCTACAAAGTAATGTGTTCAAGTTACCTGTACGTGGAAACTTAAGGCTCTTCCTGTTATTGGAAAAAATACATCACAAATTTACCTAGTTTGTCATGACAACATGCCATTTTTAACCTTATGGTTTGGTAGTGTGAGCATAAATGACTTTAGTTATATGTGCGACAGAGATTGATAGTGTGTGAGAGACAGTATAGTAGTGTATGAGAGAGTTTGATAGTGTGTGCGACAGTAAGTGTGCAATATGTCTTGAAAGGCAACAGACACATTGTAATCATTTTGAAATACACTAATCTTTACCTTGAATAATGATTGCATTTTTTATATGCACTTTCCAGTCAGCCAGAACTTCCTGAACAGCATCTGTAAGCATAAATTGAAAAAACAGAAATGAAAATCATTCTGATGTGTATTATATTCTTCACATTATTGTCGTATTCCATGTACAGGTATATCTCGTTTTAAAGAACCATTGTTAACAATATAAAAATGACTTGTTCTTTTAAAGATTCGCACTTCATATTAAATCATGTTAAGTAACACTTCATCTAAACAATAATTAAATAAAGCTAGTCTTATTAAAACTTCCCTGTCACTTTTTAAAACAACAGCCCATAACACAGAGCCAGTGAAACACTCAATATTTCAACCGTCGAAAAGAAAACGAATTTAGATAGTTCTTCACTAATTTAGTTACTGTATGAAGGAAAAGTACCCAATTAGCACAGACGCGATATATTTAGGTAGATATCCGGATCGTTTTCGTTTTAATTAAATAAATATACTTACTTTTTTTAGTGGTCAGTGAACCCTCCCTTACGAAAATAAACCATGTTTTTTTTGTGGTACAAGTGTAGTAACCATGGTTTTTTGGTGCATTGATTACTTGGGGCAAAACCATGATTTTACTACAGTTACCATCGTTTACTATGGTTTTTACAAAAACATGGTTTTCAAAAAACGCCCCTCGACGTTGTTAGAGGGAGCCCTTACGAAAATTGACCATGTTTTTTGGTTTTAACTGTAGTAAAACCATGGTCAATTTTCGTAAGGGCTCCCTCTAACAACGTCGAGGGGCCTGTGGCTGCGAGATATATCGGATAACGTTAAATATCAGGATCGTTTTCAATAACATTTACCTGATAATTAAAAACAACATTTTTACTTCAACTTAATCTTGTACGAAATGAATAAAAATACTTACAAGTGGCCTATGCGTGTACCTAAAACAAGCATCTGTCTGACAGTGCATGTGTCTGAGTGCATGTGGCTGAGAGTGCATGTGTCTGAGAGTGCATCTCGTCTGCAGCCAGATGCTATTGTTTGCGTTGCGTGCATTCGCGTTTATAATAAGTCCACCACTGGTCGCGGCCGTAGGTGGGACGGCCGTTCTGGACTTTGACAGAATGTCCTACTGGTCAGTCCGCCCCTGTTCACACGCACTCCTGTAGCTCATAGCTGTGGCTTCACAGCTGTTTCAGAGAGAAGCTATAAATTAATCGTCCTGCTTTACAAAGTACACAACGAGATCTGCCAGCCACCGCTGTGAGACCGCTGACAGCCGTCTCTCCTGCTCACTCGTCCAAGAGCGCTGACCTGACGCACAAAAAAGAGGAATGTTTTTAATGGCCGCACGTGTATTTTTAGTAGAAGCGTGCACTTGTCAGCGTGTGAGTTTCACACCAAAGATATTAATGATGTCCCAGTGTTGTCTGCAACGAGCGGTAGATTTAGTGTCATTGATGCTCTGCTGTGGTGTAAGTGCCTTTGACAGAGAGATGGTGTTGGAATAAAATGATAAAAACCTCTTTCTGCCAAGTGGGTCAGAGGTGTTCCTATTTCTTGGTCATAGTAACAGTTATCAACAACTGTGGTCAAACTAGACTTTCCATTCGATTGACTTCCGTTCATACGCATGGTAGACCAGAAACGCAAACTCAGCAGCGTTCCAAAGGTCACGTTTGGTTTATATAAGGTGACAATGTGAAACCATTATAAGATCCTCACGTGCTAATTGAATTATTGGTTATCTGAGCGTGCTCGTCCAAACTTTGCTACTAAACATTGTTTTACATTCTGAGTGTCTATTGCAGTAACTGACAGGAGCTCCTCTGACTTCACTCCCACTGCTGCAGTCACTCATCATTCGCATAAAGCTGAACTTTTCTTCATTTTGTTGTGTCGCCTGACAATGCCCACTTCCGGTTGCCCATGGTCACTCGTGTCGCGGAAAGATGCTAAGCTACCATTGAAATGAATGAGATCGCTAAGATAGGCTATGATAAACCAGTTTATACCTGTAAAGCGGTTTCTGATAGTGTAAGCTGTTGCATCGCAAGAATATGAGCAGTTTGTATTGATTTTACATTGTGTTGTGTTGGTAGGGCAATTTTATTCACTTATTGATGTTTCCATTTTCTTCTTGTGTAACTAATAATCTCTCATATTAGTGAAAAGTGAAGGGGACCTATTAGTCAGATATGGTGACCCATACCCGAAATGTGACCTCTGCATTTAACCCATCCAGAGAGTAGTGAACACACGCACAGCAAGTGGTGACCACACGTACACCCGGAGCAGTGGGCAGCTATCACTGCAGCGCCCGGGGAGCAAGTAGGGGTCAGGTGCCTTGCTCAAGGGCTCCTCAGTCGTTACCCGCCGGCCCTGAGAACCCAACCTGCAACCTTCTGGTCACGAGTCCGACTCTCTAACCATTAGGCCACGACTGCCCCTAATATATTATATTATATAAATACAATTATATATAATTATATACTGTATATACTGTCAATAATCTGTTATCTGTGGATAGCCTGCGATGTAAATCGAGTTTTTTTTCACAGTGCCTTCACCTTTCATTGATATTTTACTAAAATTTCTCAAACACATGAGATGAAAATTGCTCGTTGTGATTATTCACATAAATGCACGTTTACACACGTTGGATGAAAGCATAGCCAATGGAAGTAAATGTCCTTATGAACATAGAGTAGGAATCTCAGATAACCGGACTAAGCAGAGTTTCTGAGAACTGTTTTCCCAGTAAGTGTGTTGCTTTATGTGATGAACTGTATGAGCTCACTTCTCCCAGCGGTGCTGTACTACTATCATCTGTGGATCATCTGCTACAACTTTGCAGAGAAAAATGTCCTCAAGTGCCCATAGCAGGTGTCTGAACTTTCCACCTCGGGTTAACATCACACAACCTCCAGAAGTCTCCTGGTTTCTGTTGTTTTATTGGAAGCCCATGGTGGTGTTTTCCATCCCTGTTGCTGGAGTACGTAGCCGTTATTCTGGAGAAGTCTCTTGTTTTCTTGACGCGCTCACTTCAGCTCATGCCGTGCATAGCCAATGAGTTCATTACAAGAGAGGAAAGAGTTTATTCTAGAGGAGACAGACACCGTGTGCTATTCCACTAAATCAGCGATCAACACCGTCCAGCGCCTGATCGGGACAGTGTCCAGGTCTTGTTTATGGATGAGTGACACCAGGAGTTTGTGGTCTGTCAGAAGTCTGGAACAACCTGAGCCAAAATATTTCTTGAAATGTTCCCAGGCCCACACATGTGTGTTGTGTTTGTGCATTCCTGCTCTACACACATCTGTCAGTGGTCTGGAGTCGTCTGCAGCGGTGCACGAGTCCTCCGCTGTGTGTTACCGACAGCATCAGCTCACAGGGCGATGAGTGAGCCAATCTTTCAATAGACTGCCCTTTCCAGAAGTCCTGGGTGGATGTGATTATTTCCCAACACCACAACTTCAATCAAACTCATCTACATAGCTTGACTTTCAGTGGAGGAAGACGTCAAGAACGACCTGTTTGCCAGCCACATGGCACACCATTGCCCTTTACTGATCACTAACACCTCATCCAGCAGTTCATTATCTGAACACTTCTCGTGAGAGATTTCTGCTGGACTCATCCAACAGCAGATGCTTGCAACAGTCTCTACCACATGATGTAATACATACTGTATGTAGGGGATTCAATGAGGAACAGTATTATTTAGACACTATTCTTCAGCAAATTTGTAAGACTTATCATGAGCTTTGATCACAATTATAAGTAATATATTCTCCACAACCCTTTGTAAGGGAAACAAATATCAGCCCAAATTGGGATGAATTTAATTGATTATGATCAATTATACTTATAATATATACTTAATAATATATCAATTATAAAATTTCATGATTTGGGGAAATCACTTAGCATTATGAGCAGGTAGCAAGAATCTGCATGTTTAGGGACTCCGGATTATGAGCATGAACTACAAACAACGTCACGTGTGAAATAAAACAGGACTTAATTACCTAGACTAGACACATACTAATCTAACATACACACACACACACACACACACACGCACACGCACACACGCACACGCACACACGCACACACGCACACACACACACACACACGCACACACACACACACACACACACACACACACACACACACAGTTTAGCATTGGAAGAAGGTTGAAGTTGAAGCAGAGAGAAGAAACAGAGCATGGATTTATGGCAGTATTTGATATTCAGAAGATCAAAAGCCTGAACAAAATATCAGTTTCTTACTTGTAAAGCACCTTTGTTAAAAGGATTAATGATGCTCTATGCATCCATTAATAAGACTAAGTATTATACTTGCATGTCTTGCCCATCAAAAGAAAGAAAGTGTCCTGATGCAGTTTGTTAAGGCTCCAGTGGATCTTGGCTGGAAGTGATCAGAGAGAACCAGTTTTATGCAGAGGATCTGTATCTGGAAAGACGAGGCCGCAGCCTGGCACAAACTTAGGAGTCAAAGGTGAAGTCTTCTTCTAGTCCATCCTTTAGAGATAGTTCTACCCTTGTAGAGGTGGCACGGACAGTACCCAGACAAAAAGAAAAGCAAAATGCAAGAAGAGAGAGGAGAGAAAGAACGAACCCCTCGAACACAACTCGAACCCTAAGAGACTCTTCTTGTGGTCTCCTTTAAACTGTAAGGATGTCACATCCTACAGACGTGACTGACCCAATCAGGAGATGGAACCTTTGGAGGGAAAGTTAATTGTCTTTGTCTTCCACATGGTGTTTTGCATGTGGAAGCTGATTGGATGTTCACTAAGAAAACTTCTAAGAGTTTAATAAAACTAACATGAAAAGAGTTACCAAGACACAACACACATTAACATTAAGGAAATCACAAATGCGCCTCATAGACACCAAACATGATCTACATATCATCTTGGTTAAATGAGTTACTACAAATCTAATAATTCTAGTAGTTATACACACATTCATTCAAACTACTTTGGATTAATGTTTAAGACAGACATAACAACAAGAACATCAATACATGGAAAGGTTATAAATGAATATATGTACATTTCTATAGAGATGTATTTAGGATTGTATGTCTGTTCCCAAAGTGAGTAAAGGTAGTTCATCTTCCTACATTCCATTCGGTCGTAAAATACTCTTATCTTGATGGTTTGGTGTGGGTTGCTATGGTCACCAGAGATCTGGTCCTGTGCCTAGTGTTAGTTGCAGATTGGGGGTAGACCCCCTGGCGACTAGCTTGCTGGTTGGGTGAGGGGTGTTGTTGTTATATTTAAGAAATATAACTAGTTATTGCATGTCTGATCGGTCTCCGGCACTACATGTATGTTCTGGTTTTGATATGGACAAGTGTGAGTACTAGAGCTCAGTTATCTTGGAGGAAATCTTCTCCACTGTTGGAGGTTCTTCTTGTTTTACAGCCTGGTGTCATCTTTTTAGGGTCGAGCATTGTTGGAGTTCTTTATTGAAACAATCTGGACCACAACAACAGCCCCGAGAGTTTAATGGCCGCCATTTGTAACCTTTCCGTGCCTTAAGCCCATGTCTGCTCTTACTCTCGCTCTCTCTGGTCTTTATCTCAAAGGAAGCTTTGTTTTCACTCCCAGTTTAGTTATTAATTTACTTCCTCTCCTCCGAGACCTAGATTGATTTTACGTGATGTAATTTGGGGTTTACCTCGATCACATCTAACTTTCGGCTGTGGAAGATTGCGAAGCTTATGATGTCAGTAATTGAAAGTAATGTACATGCGGTTTTATTCGTGCTTCACCGAGTTAAGGATGGAATGTTTTTTTTAGGTAACCTGATCTATTGACTCTGCTTGGGTGGCTTAATGGTCACATGATTTCTCATGAGATATGACCAGAATCACTGCTTATTTACATCACGTTCCACATTAGCCTCACACTTTATAAAACCCTCGTTTGTCTTTACAAGATTTAGTAGGGTGCAAATTACACAACTTTTAGGCCTGGTGTCAGCCTTAGTGGCCAGATTTTAGTGGTACCAGAAGTTAATTGGTCCTGCTCTTTTGGCACACATTGAGACAAAAGTGAAAAAAAAAGTGTTTCAATAAGAGACTGATTTCATCTCATTCTTCTATTATTTTATGGTGATAATAAATTACTTATTATTGAACTGTCACATTTATTTAGTTGAACATGATATGAATGTATTTTTACCAGACTAATATTTCATACTTACAGGGTCAATATACTTTGTACAATGAATCAATGAGATACAATTTCATTTTGACAAGTGACTCTTGTGAAGTTTCAATAAGAGTTGTTTTTCTGGATGCTTATATTTTAGTTTGTGTATTGTTGTATTGAACTGCTCAGGCAATGCCCTTTATGAACTCTTCTAGTTGAAATTGTGTTACAAGGTCCATTTAGAGTTTCACTGTTATGATGTTTATCATGTAATATGTT
Organism: Triplophysa rosa; assembly: GCF_024868665.1. Classification (NCBI taxonomy): domain Eukaryota; kingdom Metazoa; phylum Chordata; class Actinopteri; order Cypriniformes; family Nemacheilidae; genus Triplophysa; species Triplophysa rosa. Next base: position 229,429 of record NC_079902.1, on the reverse strand, counting down.
TACATAACTTTACATTTGGCATGGGTGGGGGGATCGAGCTTTCATTTCAAAGGTTTTGATTCTTCATTCGAACTGTAACTCACACCATTATGATGTACCTCTATGATGTAATATGAAACACTTTTCACATACAGTGTGAACGACAGTATGATGTAGTGTGAATGTGAGTGTTTATTGTTTGGAGTGGATCCACACATCTATAAACATGACAATGAGTCTGTACTTGTGTTCAAGAATGATGAAGCTCTATACTGGCGGACACGGACACATAAATTCAGAGTGATGTTGAGTGAGGCGTGAGCTGCATGTCTCTTGGATTGAATGGCAGATAAAACATGAAAGACAGAGCAGATGTTAGAGAGCGAGCAGTTCTGAGCGTTGTGTGAATCCTCCCTGAATGTTTCCTCTCGTGTCAGAAATTATCATTGAAGAATCAAGCACAAGTTAATGCACATGAACTAAAACCACTTTCCCGTTGTCTTTTGTCACCGGACATACTCAACTCTCAACTCAACTTCATTTATATAGCGCTTTTTACAATTTTCATTGTTACAAAGCAGCTGTACATGAGACATATTGACTATAAGCAAAATAATTAAAGTTATACCTGTAAAAACAAGAAAAAGGTGAAAACACAGAAGACAGACATACCCACATACAAAACACTCCACACACACAATATGCACACGTACTAACACACATAGACATAGACACACACACACGGATGCGCACGCACACACACACACACACACACACATTCACGAGTTCGCCTCGCATATAATAACTGGTGATAGGGGACGGATATGAAGCATATTTGGCGTGCTGTCCCGGGGAGAGGGCTCCGAGCTCGGTAGTTCCTCCGAACTCAGGGCGCTCGCCCCTTGTCCGGGGAGAGGGCCCCAAGCCCGTTGTGTGCCCGGACTCGGGTTGTTCCCCCATTGGGCTGTAAGGTGCTGAGCTGTGGGTGAGGAGACGGGGTGGAGGAGGGGTGCTGAAAACACTACAGATGGTGAGGGTAAGGCAGCTTGTCTATCTGTAAGGGTTCGCTCACGGGCTGATAGGGTAATTGGTAAGATTGGTTATGGGAACCAGCTGGGTTGATTATCTGTTTGGTGAGATTGATAATAATGAACCAGCCGTGTTAGTTATCTGCACGTGCTCCTCCCGAACTTAGTTAATAAAACATCATGACGCGCAGACGCATGCGCACACACACGCATACAAACGCATACACGCACACACACACGCACACACGCACACACACAAACACGCACCCACGCACACACACACACACACACACACACACACACACACACACACACACACACACACACACACACACACAGGCTTTGGTTGACTATCCCGTGGGGACAGTCCATAGGCGTAATGTTTTTATACTGTACAAACTGTATATTCTATCCCCTATCCCTAACCCTATCCCTAAACCTAAAGATCATAGAACACTTTTTGCATTTTTAGATTTGTAAAAAATATTGTTCTGTACAATTTATTAGCTTTTTTGCCCTGGGGACCTCAATTTTGGTCCCCACGGTGACACGAGTCCCCATGTGTTGGTGTGTATTCAGGTTTAGGTCCCCACCGGGATATACAAACATGAACACACACACACACACACACACACCACACCCAACACACACGCACAAACACACACACAGCACACAAACACACACGCACACACACAACACACACACACACACACACACACACACACACACACACACACACACACACACACACACACACACACACACACACACACACACACGCATCAGTGAGAGCACACATTTAGGATAAAGGAGAGAGAAGCACAGGTCAAATATAACAGACTATAAATTCCTATATGCAATATTAATTAAGTAAAACTTTAAAATTCTAAAGCAGCCCCCCCGGTCCAGGCAGATGGTAAAACCCAAAACTCTAATCGAGAAAAAAAACCTCAGGAGAACCCAGGCCCAACCAGGGGATTCCAGTTCCCCTCTGGCAAAAGCTGCTGCCTCTGCACAAGCTCCAGAGAACTTGCACAACAAGGCTAAATAAAATAAATAAACTTAATAATAAAATAAATTATATGTTTAAGATTATCATTAATAATCTAATAGCATTTGAAATTTTGTGGTGAAGACATGTCAAGAGACCGCGTCCTTCTTTATCCAGCTCTATCATCTCAGCTCTTGTCAGGTCCCCACTTCCCATTCTCCGCTCTACCATCAGGTCAGGCCATGAACTGCATCCTGCTCCTGTGGTAACCTTGGAACAATGAGACAAGACTGGCTGAGAGTGAGTACTGTTCTGTACTCTTTGATGCAACAAGTACATCAGTTGTGTTTTTGGTTCCGGTTGATCTAACTAATGCAGCCTAAACCCTCAGAAGATTTATATTATGGAAGAGTAGTGTATGCAAGATTAAAAAGATGCGTCTTTAGTAGGGGTGTAACGATACACTCAGCTCACGATTGGTACATATCTCGATGCATGGGTTCACGATACGATACACATCTCGATATTTTGAACGAAATATAAAAATCAAATAACATTTATTTTCAAAATATTAACAATTTCAGTAACTTATTTTGTTGCACATACAACTTAATAAAGAATTTTAACATTTTAAGGCTTAACTGAAATTAGAATTAAGATTGATTTATTGACAAATTTTGATTTAGTTTTAGTCATAGTCTTTTGACTAAAATGCAATTTAGTTTTAGTCATCCCAATTTATCATAGTTTTAGTCTATTTTTAGTCGACGAAATCTACATTATATTAGTCTACTAAAATCTATGGATTAACTCATTTAATTGGTGTAATTAAATGTTCCATACAAAGATTAACTGTTTCGACATATTTACTTTACCTTAGGAATGAAATTAAACCAGGTCATTACCTTTATTTTTCAGAAAAGTTCAGTAACTAGATTTGCATTGTTGGAACACAGAATATTAGACCTTGAACGACATGTTCCAGTTCATTCAATCCCATTTGACTCAATTGACTCGTTAAGTAGGGCGTGTTCATTCAGTTCATTCAACCAATGAAACGCTCTGACAGGGCTCACACTCAAAGGCTATTGGCTCATGGCATGTCTCTTTGAAGAAAGAGCTGCACTGTCTTTGCTTGATACGGCAATGAATGAGAAATAGCTTTCATATAAATTGTATTACATTTCTTTAGTCATGCAAACATGTTACATATTTGGTTGGAATGTACAGTTTGACTCACTTCATCACTTCTATAATCAGTAGAGGACAGCGCTGGTTTCTTTTGGCTGACTCTGTTGCATTTCACGTTATGCAGCAGCTCGTGTTAAGTTAACATGGCATATAAAAACCTTTGAGCTCCTTTGTAATGTGTTTCGGGGTGACTCCCTGCAGTCGCGCTTCAAGTTTGCGGCGTTTTACCGGCGATCGTGAAGGAAAATAAGACGCTTGTAAACCGCGTGGAGACACAGAATACATGTGTGTGCTTCCCCTTCTCCCAGAGACTTCTCTCTACCGTTTATATGAGATAGCCATGCGCGCAAACTGATGTCCGCCAGGTGGGACAAGAATATTTTCGTCTCGTTTTTATTAGTTGACGAAAATGTCAGTATATTTTTATTACAGTTTTCGTTATCATGCATTCATTTTTATTTAGTTATCGTCTCGTTTTCGTAACGAAATTAACATGAGTTTTTTAAACTGACAGAGTGTGTCTGCCTCCCGGACAGTGCAGGGAAGACTATTCCAAAGTTTAGGCGCTAGATAGGAAAAGGATCTACCACCTGCACTTGATTTTGAAATTCTAGGTATTACCAACTGACAGGACGCCTGAGAGCGTAATGCACGTGAAGGACTGTAATACAAAAGGAGTTCATTCAAGTACTGAGGAGCTAAACCATGTAGGCTTTATAGGTAATAAGCAAGATTTTAAAGTTAACGCGATGCTTTATAGGTAACCAGTGCAAGGTTGACAGAACCGGGCTAATATGTTCATACTTTTTTGTACGTGTAAGAACTCGAGCTGCCGCGTTTTGGACCAATTGGAGTTTTTGTAATAAGCCTGCAGGGCAACCACCTAACAGTGCATTACAGTAATCTAGTCTTGATGTCATGAATGCATGAATTAACTTCTCTGCATCTGAGATTGACAGCATATGACGTAGTTTAGATATATTCTTAAATGGAAAAACGCAATTTTACAGGTGTTGGCGACGTGGCTCTCAAATGACAGATTACTATCGAATAGAACGCCAAGATTCTTTGCTGACGACGAGGGTTTTATGGAACATCCGTCAATAGTTAAACAGTATTCTTGGTTGTTACTTATAGCAGTTTTCGGTCCAATAAGTAACACTTCCGTTTTGTCCGAGTTCAGTAATAAAAAGTTGTTACTCATCCAGTTTTTTATATCGACTATGCATTCCATTATTCGATGGAACTGCTGTGTTTCATGAGGCTTCGAGGAAATATAAAGTTGAGTATCATCAGCATAACAGTGAAAGCTAACTCCGTGTCGCTTTATTATATCTCCTAGAGGTAGCATGTATAATGCGAAGAGCAGAGGCCCTAAGACTGAGCCCTGTGGTACACCGTACTGGACTTGCGATTTGGTGACACCTCATTGTTTATTGCTACAAATTGAAAACGGTCGGATAAATAAGATTTAAACCATTTCAAAGCTATTCCTTTAATGCCGACGTAATTTTCGAGTCTATGTAGGAGTGTGCTGTGGTCAATGGTGTCGAATGCAGCACTAAGGTCTAGCAGCACCAATAACGAGATACAACCTCGGTCAGACGCCAATAGCAGATCATTTTTAACTCTGATCAAAGCAGTCTCTGTACTGTGACATGCTCTAAATCCAGACTGGAATTCTTCATTGATGTCATTCCTTTGGAGGAAGGAGCATAATTGAGTTGAAACTACTTTTTCCAGAACTTTAGATATGAAAGGTAGATTCGATATAGGCCTGTAGTTCCTTAGTTCTCTAGTGTCGAGTTGGGGTTTTTTGACAAGGGGCCTTATAACAGCCACCTTATATGCTTTAGGCACATGTCCTAATGTCAGAGATGAGTTAAAGGTGCAGTGAACTAGGACCACAATTTTAACCCGAGCTTTTGTTATATAAGAGGGAATCGTATTCAAGCGAATATCCTGTAAGTGTCAGACCTGAAAACGCCCTTGTTACTGAAATAACAACTGTTATTGACACGAGGCTTAGCAAACGGCAGTTCCTGGTATGCACCTATCTATGACAGGTTAAACACCGCCTCCACAGAAGAATATCAACCCCTACTTCTCGAACCCTGCCCACTGGTTCGCGCATGACAGTACTGAACACAAGCTGCACGGAACCAGATAGAGCGAGTGTAAGCATCATGCCGTTAAAGATCGCAAAATGTTGTGCAGTGCCTGGTTGTGGAAAAACACAGTCGGAATGCGTGGTTGAAGTTCATTTTCCAGCTCACGTGGGGAAAACATTGAGCATTTGTTCACTTCATTTCAACGCGGAATCCTTGAACAAGTCACAGGTCAACGCTTGGTTTAAAAATGAAAAAGCAGTGCTGTGCCGTCAATATTGGATCCGATAGGAATTGCGCAGCAATCTTATGTGAGTAAAACATATTTGTACTTTGTGTCACTATTGCTTTGTTAGAGATCGCTTGATATGCCCTGATAGTATTACCTGGGGACCTGTAGTCATTTGTAATAATTGTAATCGGCATCTCTGTGATTGGGTGGGCTCATATATCATTTTTCAAGGTTTTATCCACCGTTTGCGAATAATGGAGGCTGTTTTGAGGTTTGTTTATTTATCATGAAAACTATACCATTTGACATCAGACAACAGTATAAAACAATAAAAACAGCCAGTTCACTGCACCTTTAATAATACTAAGAATAGGATCTATAATTTCTGGGAGCATCTCTTTCAGTAGATTTGTAGGTATAGGGTCTAGCATGCATGTTGTTGATTTAGATGATCTAATGATTTTAGACAGCTCATCATGATCTACGGTAGAAAATAATTGCAATTTCTCCTTAGGTGCGGCGCTGTAGTTAGTTTGTTCAGGGGGTTTCAGTACTGATTGCATTGTTATAATTATTTCTCTAATATCTTGGATTTTATTTGTGAAGTAGTTCATAAATTCATCACTGTTATGCTGATATACAGGATCAGAAGTCACTGACGATTTATTTTTTGTTAATTTAGCCACTGCGTTAAATAAAAACCTAGGGTTGTGCTGGTTTTCTTCTATTAGTGATGAAAGTAGGCGGATCTAGAAGTTTTTAGGGCTTTCCTGTATTTTCAAATACTATATTACTTTTCTTAAAGTTGGGCTCCATTTTTCGGGCCGCTTTCTTTAGAGCCTGAGTGTGTTCATTATACCACAGTGGTGGGCTGCCATTTTTAATCTTCTTTAAACGCAGAGAAGCAAGTGTGTCCAGCGTTTCTGAGAATGTGGAGTTAAAATTTTCCATGGTAATGTCAAGATCTTCAACGTTATTTCTCATGCTAGAGATTTGAGACAATTCGGGCAGATTATCGAGAAACGCATCTTTGGTAGTTGAAGTTATTGTTCTACCATATTTGTAACAATGAGTTTTATTTGCAGCGGTAGGCCAGTGAAGCAAACATAATACCAGATAATGATCCGAAATGTCTTCACTCTGCTGAAGGATTTTAACGTCGTCCACATTTATACCGTAAGACAGTATTAAATCAAAAGTATGATTACGAAGGTGAGTGGGTCATGACACATGTTGACTAATGCCCATGGAGTTAAGAGTGTCTTTGAAAGCCATTCCTAAGGCATCTGTAACGTTATCTACGTGGATGTTAAAGTCACCAACGACAAGGAGTCTATCTGCGGCCAGTACTAGTTCTGATTAGAACCCACCAAATTCTTTAATAAAATCTGTGTGGTGCCCTGGAGGCCTAAATACAATAGCTAGAATAAATTTTTAAAATGTTTTATCTTTAGTATTAGGTGTTGAAACATGAAGAACCATGACTTCAAAAGAATTATATTTAGAGTTCGACTTCTGGGAAATGCTAAGAGAGTTATTGTAAAGTGCTGCGACACCTCCCCCTCTGCCTTTTAGACGAGGCTCGTGTTTATAATAATAATCTTGAGGGACATATTCATTTAAAGCAATATAATCATCTGGTTTTAGCCATGTTTCTGTCAAACAGAGCATGTCTATTTTATGATCTGTTATCATATCGTTAACAAAAAGTGCTTTATTAGAGAGAGATCTAATATTCAGCAATCCGAGTCGTAATAGTTGATTATCTGTATTTTGTTCATGTTTAATTTGTTCATGTTTAATTAATCCGGGAGACATACACAATCTCTGTGTATTCTGCGACGTGAGACGGCAAGCAGACAGTTGGTTAAGCCATTCTGTCTGCTCCCTGACCTGGGCCCCAGTGAGTCAAGCTTTAGCATTAGCATTATTAAGACTTTGTGCCATATTTCTAGACAGAAGGGAAGCCGCAGCCCAGGAGGGATGGAGACCATCTCGTTTCAACAGGTCAGGTCTGCCCTCAAAACTCTTCCAGTTATTTATAAAAACTATATCATTCTGCAGGCACCACTCAGACAACCAGCCATCTACATACTGTAGATGTCTCATTTCATATATGCACTCTGCTGATGATACTGTGTTTGCCATGAACTGAAATGATGCTCTGTACTTTTCGATATCTCTACAAACATCTATTGTTTCTTTCAGACAGCAATGAGATCTAATAGAAAGCAAATGGAGTTCTCCTGAGAAATAGACCACAGTAATTTCACATGTTACGTTCAACTTGCCAAACTGTTGAACTTGAAAACATGATTGTTCACAATTTTTCCGCTGTTAATATTATGTCATATGTGACCCTGGACAACAAAACCAGTCTTATGGTTCAATTTTTCAAAAGTGAGATTTTTACATAATCTGAAAGATGAATAAATAAGCTTTCTATTGATGTATGAGTTGTTAAAATAGGACAATATCTGGCTGAGATACAACAGTTTAAAACTCAGGAATCTGAGAGAGCAAAAAAATCAAAATATTGAGAAAATAGCCTTTGAAGTTGTTAATCAGGGGCACTGTGGCAGACCATCCACTCACAAAAAAAAAGTTTTTATATATTTAAGGTAGGAAATTTACAAAATATCTTCATGGAACATGATCTTTACTTAATATCCTAATGATTTTTGGCATAAAAGAAAAATCGATAATTTTGACCCACACAATGTATTTTTGTCTTTTACTAAAAATGTTCCCGTGCTACTTAAGACTGGTTTTGTGATCCAGGGTCACATATATCAAAGCATCAAATGTAAGGATTTTGCTCAACTGGAACGCCCTATATGACAAACTGACAAGTCTTTAAACAGCTTTAAACTTTTTAAAATTCAGTGAAGTGTCGTGTTAGTAATCATATCATGATGTTTTGACTAACACTTTTTATCACCGGTGTTTTGTTGGAGGTTAAATGAAATAACGTCTTCCATTCCATGCGTGCTCTTTTGTGACCTTTATGTAAGACTTTGCTCACGTTGATGTTGTTTCTTTAATTCTTTTCCTATTGTCTCACCTGAGTTGACCTTTCAGTCCCACCCAAATCCCGGCATGATGTGATGACCACATCCGTTTGTTTATACTGAACTCAGCCATTGTCAACGTGTCTACCAGCTTATTGAACAGAGTCTTGCTTTTACCAGAAAACAGTGAAATCCCTGGATACCATTGCAACGGGGAAGTTTCACATACATCAACTGATGCAAGAAAGATACAACGTTCTCTGTGAGTAATAACTCAAATAAATATTAAAACCATAACCTTAAATTATATCTAAAAAAACAAACGGCATCATCAGGATTTCCCCTATCGCACAGTCAAGTAATAATAGTATGGCCTTTCCTCTTATCAACACACATGCAAATAATCTCGATGAAGAGCTTTACGGTCAACCTTTTCAAACCCTCACCACATTACCATCTTCTGCACATGTTGCTGTTTTAACAACACTATCAAATGGGATTCTGAACAGTGATCAGTTGGGTTTTCTTGGCATTCGGTTCGTGTGCTGGAAACACCTGTTAATGCTAATGGTTTTCCAAAATATGATCCAGTAATGGCATCAGGAATCGATTTGAATGGCATTTGATGGCCCTGCATGTACTGTGGACTTGATGTGAAAGGAATGCTGGAGTGTGTTGATGTAATTGTGTGTCTTGTAGTTGCTGAGATCCAAGGATTTTTTTATATTGTGATAAATGTGGGAGAGAATTGTGCAAAGCTATATTATTCTTTGGTCCGTTTTATAATCCAATATTCAGACCGATGACTGGAAAAGATATGGACTTCTGTTGTTTGGTTGACATAGAAACTTGCCTTTATTTATGTGACGTGTGTCTGACATGAAAGAGCTCTTTTTTCCATCTTGCTTTGAGTTTTGAAATTCAACCCATCTCCAAATCTCTTTGATCATTCATTAGACACTGAAGAGAGTATGTTGTTTTTGTATGTGCGTTGTTGTTTTGGCTGTTTTTGTTTCAGTCTTATTAGTGGAGTTTCACAAGAATACATTTTTCAAAGAACCATTTTTTCAGTTTATCTACTGAAAAGAATCTGTACGTTCCATATGCAACGCTGTGCACCACATACAGTGTGTACCAAAGCACCATTGTGACTAGATCCTGCCTCTCTATCCATTTTGTCTGGACCCAACTGTTACAGAAGATCAAACAAGAAGTTCTCTGGCTCCATTCCGACCACCGTCTTTGGGCCCACCTGTAACACCATTGCCTCCAGATTCATGGACTCAGCCTAGGGATATTAAACTTTTAGCTCCACCTCGGCTCTTTGATTCCCTCTATGATCCATGCGCTGTAAAACATCTCAAGTTGGTTGAACTTAGAAATGAAAGTTCACCTGTTGCCTTAAAAGCATGAGTAAACCTAACCTAAATATATGTTTTGTTTCAACTCAAACAGAACCCATGGGTTCCACTTCAGCTCCACCTTAGTCCTCCAGGCCTTTGGCTCTAGCAGGGTCACTTGATCCTCTGGATTTGCCTTGGTCAGTTGTCACCATGGCTCCACCTTGGACCTCCTTTTCACCAGCGGCACATTGACCCTCTGGTCCTGCAGCTCCGCCCTACTCCTCCAATCATCAGGCTCCTCCCCCGCCCTGCCATCTTGCAGCTCCGCTCTTTCCACTAATCACCCCTCAGCTCTGCCATGGTCCATCATAGACAGAAATATGTTTGTAGCGTTAATGACAATAAAGCTGTAAACATTTAACTGATTGCGTTCATTTTGACAGCCCATTAAAAGTATATATTTTTGTATACAGTGCTGAATTGCTCTTAAGTTTGAGCAAGATCGCTGGGAATTTTAAGTTTGCCATCAACTGTAAACAACTAGACATAATTTGAATTGCTCAAATAAAAAAGCATCAGCAGAGAGTTATTTTTATCACAGGGTATGTTCTGAGAGAGAAAAAAATGAAAGGCATGCTGGGTAAGTGTGTGTCTGCTTCCACTAGGATACAGCTTGTTATGTTCTGGCTTCTTTGCTTACTCAATGTTTATACTGTCTCCTTAGCTTTCCAAGGCAGGCCTAATATCATCTGTCAGTTACCCACTTGGAGCTATTCTCTCGCTGTTTTATCTCTTTTGTTCTTCTTTGACAGCTGATGTTGTTGAGGTTGGGAAAATATTCCTTCTAGTCATTGTGAGAGTGAGTTGACAGGGCCTTGGGCAATGCAAGTAAAGGGCTCTGGGTTCAAATACCGGAGAATTAGTCTCAGTCAACGCTTAGGCATGATGTGTGATTTCATGTAGAAATAATTTATTGGCCACTGCACGTCTAAACTTCAGCTGCCCCCTTAAGTGGCTCCATAAAAACATTTTGATTGATACATATGCTCTATATGCCCTAATGTTGACAATGCAGCATGTCCGTAACAAATGTTCCGACTAATCTCAAAAATGTTTTGTTCACAAATCATCACAACCACGCACACATCCACGTGTATCCACTGTAACAGTAAGGTCAAGGTTTGGCTGGTTAGCGTGGCCCTGTTAGCCCCTGCTGGTAGATCCTATAACTACAGTGTAAGGACCCAATCTTTACTGACATCCATTTAATACACCTTATTTAGCCTGCCGCCATGTTGATTTCAAAACGAGGCTGAGAGGGATAAAAGTCCAGAGTGCTGCATTACACTGCATTGATTTGTATCGGGATGCCGGTCATGATTTTACTCATTTCCACAGCACAAATAACTAAGGAAAACATGGAAAAAGGAAGTCAGATGGGTTTTAGCACCTATAGTTTCGAGATTAGGAATAGCGTATTATCTATATAAAATCTATTTATTATATTATAATATTAGCCTGTTGCTAAGTGTTCAAAAAATTAAATTCTCTCTTAAGTTTCTTTTGAACTTTTTTTACCTGTCAACATTTGGGTACCAGAATCCGGTAGACGACTGAGCGACCGTTCAAGTTTGCATTCCGGTGATTCCCTTTCTGTGCAATTGCACTTGCTCTGTGTCCACATTCTTGGAGTTTACTGGGAGAAATCAAAGACGGGAGAACCGGGAGTGTTGTAAGGTATGCTGATAACGAGCTATGAATGCAATCGCTTGTGTTGTGTATGTACAGAGGTAAAAAACGAACCCGTTTGAAACCTCAAAGTCATGAACAATGTGCTGTTATTTAGGAATTACTCCTCTGCTTCAATGCTCTTGAAAAAAATTTGCTGGAGAGCATAAAACACACTTGCTTTCTTTGTAATCAATACGAATTGTAGATGTAAACTTGTCATAAAATATCATATTGTTACACTAGATTAGTGTGCAGACATGTGAATATATTTACACCATCAGAAGTCAGCTCTTAGCGACAGGCTAATGGCCAAAACTGATTTTATACACAAAATGTACTACTCTTTCTTAAAGTTTGGTGCTACGACCCTTCTAATTTAAATAACCCATGTTTTCCTTAGTTTTCTGTGCTGTGGGCATAAGTGAAAGGATGTATTTTTTATGTTTTGATGGCCGAACAGCCAGCATCCTGGTACAAATCAACGCAATGTAATGCAGCGCTCTAGACTTTAACCCCTCTCAGCCTCGTTGTGAAATAAACATGGCGGCAGGCTGAATAAGGTGTATGGTTGCAGTAGATTTTTGGATCCAGTAAGCATCTGCATTCACATGTAGAGTATGATTTGAAGTTGCCCATGTTAAATAAAGAAGCCTCGAGTATCAGTATACATCATCATAGACTAGAACAGTGTAGAAAAAGGGTTTTAATCTGCAGGAATCACTCAAGGGTGAATATATCAGCCCAGCATCACTCAGTTCAACTGACCTTGGCCATCTCATCCCACACACCTGCAGTATATGTTACCAAGTGAATCTACAGGGTTCAGAGCTGTGGTTGATCTTTCCAGACGTGGTGAGCGAGCACATGTGAGTGCAGTTGTGTTCGAGACTGTGTGTTCAGCTGGCTGTGTCGAGACAAGCGCACCCCTCCCTCCTCCTGTGGCAGAAGAGCCCACTGCTGCTGACGCTAATGATCGATTTCCCTCTGCTGAGACACCGCTTGGAAATTTCCCAGAGGCCTCTGCTGGTACTGGTAGCAGATGCTGGGTTTAGTCAGCTGTCTGGCTGGAATATAAAGTTCAAAGGTTAATTGACTCTTGACAGTATCTGTGTATTCTGTGTTCTGTTCATTTACAAAGAATTACAAAGTACAGAGTCTGTCAGTTTAGCCAGCAGCTCACTAGCCAAGAGGTTTAAGATTCATCTGCATCAGAGGACAGTTTCAATCAGAAAGCTTTGGAGAGAGAACATTATAAACCATATAAGCTTAGATATTAATTGAGACTATTAGAATTTTTAAAGATATCACTTTCTACCATTCAAGTAGATAGGGCTTGATCTCCTGTAACAGAAATAGCTGAGTGAAGACATGGCAAATGTTGTGTGTGATAACTAAAGGGCTTTTGATATTATTTAGGTGACATAACGTTTTTCCTCTGATTTGCTGTAAGGCAATGTACCGCTTGCATGTTTGATTCTTAGTCTTGAAGTTGTCATATGGCTGATAACATTTCTGTTGCACCATAGTCAATCTAAACAATGAAAAGGGAGGTGAATATGAACAGTAATGATAAAACAGAATTGCTTCGTCAGAAATTAAGTTCTGAACTTGGCCGTAACTTTTTATATTGAAAGCCTCTATATTGGCTACCTTTATCAAATTCCATTGCAAGCAATAGTCTATGAACACAAGCTTACATACAAAGGACACTTTTCACAGTTTCTGTCCACCTGGAGTAATGAAAGGAAAGGGAAAGTTTGTGGGGTTTGAAGAACCTTCCAGTTAGCGGGTCAGTATATGGATGCATAACAATGTGTTCATTGTGTACAAGAAACATCTATGGAAATGAATCAATCGATAATGAGAGAGTGAAAGGAATACGACGACGGAAATGGGTGCTATTAGACTCCCACCTTTTCCAGACAAGACAACCTGGTCTTGCAATTTAGTCCTTTGGTCCAAACGTTTTCTCATTTGTCACTCAATGACTAAAATTCTCCCATCATCTGACTTCAAGTCCCATCTGCGAAGGCCATCGTGAGAACCTATCCCATTTATTCCAGGAGTTTCCTATCTATTTATGAAAAATACATCACTGTTCACGCTTCTTAATCCCCAGGCTTCCATTATTCTTGAAACGTTAGCAGTCACCATAGAGATCAAGAGCGGGAAACAGTATAACAAAACAAGAAAGGGACAATAATAATAGAGGGGAGAAGGTAGACAAAGAAAAGAGAAATGTGGGGTTGGGAACAATTGGGAAAATTCTCCAAAGGTCAAAGCGCTGGTTAGAAAAAAGGCAGCCATGAAAGTGTCAATGTGGAGCATGTGACGCACTGTTGAAGCTGGGTTCGCCTGTTGTAGCAAATGGGTCTCGTGGGCTCTTTATTTCTGAAGCCTGACTGCAATTTGGAGAACGACTACAGTGGTCCCACGCAACGATGTGCCAAAGTTGACAGCCTGCTGGAGGAGTGATACGGGGTGGACCTGTTCGCCCCATCCTATAAGTCGATATCCAGAGGTGTGCATCCAACCCACGCCGCTTGATGTTAGCGGCAACCGTGCTGGGGGCCCGTCACAAGTGCCTTTAAATGAGGCGACACTCTGTTTCCATCCACTCGCCTCCGACAGCTGATTTATTCCCAGGCAGGGCCTGGTCCCCATTGATAGACCAGTAAATTCTTTGACAAGAAAAGTGTTTCTAATGAATTGTGGCCATAGAAACCAACAAATCCAAGCAAGGACTGAAAACAAATTGAGTTTGATGGACATCAAAAAGGTTTCAAAGTGCTGAGACAATTCCCTTCGATTGTTACCGTTCTCCGTTGCGTATTGAGAAGCGGTTTAACAGACCAGTGCCTTATGATCACAATCTGCTATATGCAAAGTGATAACGGGTGAGATGGAGGGCAAAGTAAGATGTGATTATTAAACGACAAGCAACTTTTCTTTTTCTAAAAATGATGACGAAATGAAAAGATCCACAATTACACGTCAGGTCACTGAGGTCCTCTCTAATGAGAACAATATGTATTTGCATAAATCATTCTTCCCTGGTGACATGCATGTATTTGGCAAACTGAAGAATCTCTATTATCCCCCTGTCTTCATTTGATTCAAGACTAAATTACCTTGAGTTTCCATGGTTTTTAATAATCAACATGCATTCGTATCGGCCCAAGCCATATGTCATAAGATAAACATCAGCATGTAAAGTCAATGCCAACAGGCTGTAGACACAACATCTTTTCAGCAAAGGAAGTACGTTGTCAATATGGTTCACGTTTGTGCATTATGCATTAAATAAATAATGAAAACGTTTAGCTTTTGTCTGGATTTTATGTTTAAAGATTACAAGGCCTCTTTATTTGCTCAGATATACATATAACAAATCTTCAAAAGGGGAGAGTTAGTGAGGAAACCAAAATAAGATCTGTTGTTGTCTCTAGTTTAAAAAAAATAAAATGGATTGTTTATCCAATAATTGTGTGTGCAGTTTATTTCTTGTGCTTATAAGATATGTAGTACTATGTAGACAACAGACAGCTCACAGCGTTTGTTTGATGTATGCCGAGCAATTCACCTGCGATGAACACGTATGCTCTCATAACTTTCCAAATGCCAAGGGCACGCTGGGGGTTAGCAGGGCGACACTACAGTACACTGATATTATGTCAAGTCTTTCATTGGATTTGAAAGAGCATTAGCTGGTGGCTGAACTTACGCTGATTCCCTAACTGCCACTATAAACCATGGAAATAACTTTAATATTTAAAACAGACTTCTGTGGTAAGAAACATACTCATATAATCTCTGGCAAGCATGGAAAACAGGTGGCTTATCATTGTTCGATTCATCATTAGCTCGAATCTTTGATTCGACATAATCCAGCACTTTCCAGGGTCATGGGAGACGTAAAGTTAAAGCATGGGATAAATACTCTCACACTCAAGCTTCTTAAAATGTATTTTTTATGTATCTAGTAATAAGAAGCAGTTGGGGGTGTGTAATTGCTATGCTGTATTTTAAACCATTGTCAAACATATTTGTCTCACACATTGCCACAATATGGTGGCTCAATCGATTTTGAGAGCCAAGGAAAGCGAGTGGTTAGATGAGTGATTCTCAAGTCTGTGTATAACTGTTAAACAGTGACTGTTACCTAAATTCTACATGAACACAGTATATGAACAGCCCAGCCTTTTAAACTGTGTATAAAATGCGTTGTTAGTGTGAGTTTTCATATCTTTTAACCTTTAGCTGTCTGTCTTTCTATCTGTTAGAATATACAAAAGATAAGTGCGTATAACCAAAGATAATAACAAGATGTGGCACTGCTGTCATTATGAATGAGGAGGGAATGCAACGCTCACGGTGGCCTGTCTTGTGAAGTAAGTCCCGCCTTCCAGTAAAAACAGCCAATCATCAATCGATAAACACTGACGATTCTCTGGGGCGGGCTCCACACAGAGGCTCGTGAGGCGCTTGCCAACCTGTGCGGCAGCACAGTAGCTAAATCAACCTCAAAAATGGTGTCTTTGGCACTATTTAAGCGTAGGAAAAGAAAGCCAGGCTTAATTATTGAATGGAAATATGCCATTTAATTGTGATTTTTGAAAGTGATTTCAGAAATATCTGTCTTCCCCCATTCAAGAAGATAGGACTTTGGTGTTGCCACTGTATGCCCAAAATCACTTACCGGAAGTGTTGTAAACATGGCTGCCGAGTGGCGCAACTTTCGTTTATGCATGGGCAGCACTGGTCACTGCATGGGCTAGCAACCAAAATTAATTTGAGGCTGCAGGTTAGACGTGGGGTTGGATTAGCGTTGGATTAGCGTGCCAATATTTCTTTAACTCCAAAGAAGCAAACTATAAATCTCACAAGAGTTTTGTAAAACAAAGCTTACCAGCCTCCCACAACCATTACTGAGTGTCTTAAAATATATATTGGAGAACAAACGGGGGTCTATTCTCCTTACTTCCATCAAGCACAGATGAGATATTTAGATGTCAGTTTCTTTTGCAAAACTATTCTCTCAAGCACAAATATGTAAGGAGTCAACCAACCGTAAGAAGTGCTAACAGTAAAAACACAAAGGCAACAGCACACAGTGGTCCATTAAATACAGCTGCCTGCAAAACTACAGCCTTGATGTCCATCACAGACATTATTAAGCCTGAAAAGAAAACACCCTGAACATATATGAAACATAATGACAGCCTTTAGGTTTATGGTCTGTTTTAGTATTGCACATGACTCTAATGCATGACTGAGGCAGTGCGAGTACTGCGGCCTCAGGAATCCAAATGAACTTTGAAGTGCACACAAATGTAATGAATGTGGCTGTGTGCCAGGCTCTTAAAATGTGGGAACTGTGGTTAGACTAAATTCACAAGGCCAATGAGAGCTGGCACATGAGGCTGTGCTGCTAAAGATGCCACCATTATACCCACTGCTAAGTTGGGAATAGTCCAGTATGACATTAGACAGTACTCAACTTTTAGTTCGTCACTATCTCTACACATTCAGAGTGCATCAAGTTTAAATAGATGTTTCCTAAAGAGAATATGAGAGGCCCTCGTATGAGCAAAAGTCACCAGCACGGCGCTGTGGGCTGGTTGTCAGGACGTTGCTATGGGATTGCGAAGGTGGCCCAAAATAGACCACAATTTATTCACATCTGTAACACACACCTCACAGGATAGTATAGAGTCTGGGGTTCGTTTGCTTTTTAAAGCAAAAGATAGCAGCGGTCAGGGGTTTTAATGCAGTTTATATCTATGTTCATCGACCCTCTTTTTTCACCTTTAAAGGCACCGAATGTCTCAGCAGGAGCTTATTCTCCACACTACGCGTCAACCCATCATCAGCACATGCTGTTTTTTCAATCTGCACAACAGCTGCACATTTTTTCTCCAAGAGAACGTCCCTTTAGAAATGTGTTCCCGCTTCTTTGTATCAGAAATATAAATACCCACCCATTTTTGTCATGTTCAATTCGTTCCCCTCCAAGTATGACATGATAGACTTCATCTGGTTCTGGTTAGGGTGGGGTACCCTGCGGAGCAAGAATGAACACAAATGTTATTACACAACTGATAAAGCCGGCACATGGTAAAACATGTTAGTTGATTGGACCCACATGATGCAAGAAAACACCTTTCTGCCTTGTATCTGCTTGAATTGCAAAAAGAGACATCAATATTTTCTTCTGGGACAAAGTGTCATGAACATCCACTGAAGGCAAGTTGAATTGAACCCATGTGCAGTTTATTAACAAAACACATGAGCATAAACAAAAAAACTTGACTGCGACTTAAACCCAGACCACTTACACACAGCAACTTGACACAAACAAAGCAAGACAAAGACTATAAGGGCTATACATACACACCTGGACACGATTAGGGCGGGGTAGCTTGAAAAAACTACAAAAGCCATGGGCAAGGACTACAACAGGAAATGACAACAACTTTCAAAATATAAGACACGACAATAAACAACACAGGCAGCATGCTTACACAAAGTAATGTGTCTTCTGTAGAGTTTCAAAAGAGACCTCAACAATGTCTCAAGTGGATGCTGTCCACTGGCCTGTGATCAAGTGCCGAAATACATCCATCACATCACAGTTATCTGTTGAGGTTTTTTGTTTGTTTGTTTTAATATGGCTGGATTTGACCAAAGGTTCAGAATGTCTAGCAAAAATGAGAAACTCAGTTCTGGGGGCATATTACAGTTTAAATTGCACAAACCAGATGTCTTCTAAATTTAGATTTTTAGCCTCATCACCTCATTGGATTCTGCATCAGCCGTACTATTTAAAACTGAAGGGAACTGAAATGTGAAGAAGAGCTCTGTGTAGGAAAACCATTTTATTGAAATACAATGAAATACAACGCTGGTGTGTTGTTGTCTCAATCAGCACACATGACAGACAGGGTTAAACATGAACTTTTTTACTCACCAACCAATTCTGAGAATTGACTTTACTGGAAGTTACCAGCAGTGCTTGAAGTGGGGAAGAAGGTTCCACTTCTTTAACTTTGGTTAGTGTGTAATATTGCTGTTTAAGCATAAACTGCATCTGCAAAGTTCAGAGCAAAGGGAGATATTCTCTTTAACAAAAATAGCTTTTTAGGACTACTATGTTCTTGACATCACAAACCTCAAAATTGACATAAACCATGCCCTCGGGAACACGCAACAGAGGGGTAAGTTCATGTTGAACTGCTTTAGAGGCCGTTTACACTGAGATGACCAGACGAGCCTGTTCCTGGGGACGCTGCCTGCAATGGATTATGGCTGCATCCTCCGGATGTCGCATTTCCGGGGATGTATGAATGCAAAATATGTGTTTGGCGCATCATGTGAACCTATGTGCATTTTCATTTGTTTTTGCAGATCCATGTAAACGCAGATTGTTTTGACAACAGTGTCGTGTGTACATGAAACTTTTACGAAACGCAAATTTTTTTTACGTTTTAGACTCGTATAAACGTATTCTGAGAAAAGAACAACAGTTGCTGGAGTTTCTTTCTTAAAACAGTTGTGTAAATGTTTAGCCACTTACATTATACGTTTCATGCTGAAAACTGAGACTATGTCCACACTAATGTGTTTATGTTTGAAGACATTTTTCTCTCCGTTTTGGCCTTTCGTCCACACTGAGACGGCATTTTTGTCTTCGAAAATGGAGCTTTTTAAAAACGCGTTCGAAAGTAAATACATTTTAAAAACGCTGTTTTCACGTTGTAGTGTGGATGAGGAAAATGGAGGGTATTAAAAACGATGACGTGTTTTTCGTCATGTGACGCAGTTGATTTGGCTGCTTTCCAGTTGTTTGTGACGCAGTTTGATAGCATTAATGTCAATTCGTGCATACTTTAGATTGCATTTTAGGTGACAAAATATTTAATTACTTGCGGTTATTGTTTGGCAGCGAAGCGCGAGTTGTTTCACTGCTTTTATAGTCTTGTGTTACCCGCAGCAACACCACTACCTCTATGTTGGTACATAAAAACCCTCTCTTTTGCTCCACATTGCTGTGACATAATAATGCAGAAAGAACCTAAAACGCCTGACAGAAATGACACAGGCTGACGTTTTGCACATGCGCAGTACCTGGATGTAAGCATTTTCAGACGTTTCTGTCATGGTTCTGCCTCTTCATGTCATGTCTTTCTTGGTCTAGTGAAGTTTATTTTTATTCATTAATTAAAGTCTTGTTTGTTAATCCCCTAACCGCTGCCTGCATCTGAGTTCTCCCCGTGCCACATTCCTGACAGTTTCAGTGTGGATGGGCAGCGTTTGGAAAACGATTAAAAACATTAGTGTGGACAAAGAGCGTTTTGAAACAAACTACGTTTTAAAAATGAAAACGCACTAGTGTAGACATAGTCTGAAGCATCTGAGAACGTCTTGGTTACGTATGTAACGTCTTGGTTACGGATGTAACCTCAGTTCCCTGATGGAGGGAACGAGATGCTGTGTCGAGCCGACAGATGGGGTTCGCTCTTGAGAACCTATCAACTTCTGACTAGTTTAGAAAAGGCCAATGAAGTTGGCGAATGAAATTTGCATGCTGGACTCCGCCCCCGGATATCCGGGTATAAAAGGGAGATGGCGTGCTGCATTCATTCACCTTTTGAATGGGCGGAGGCCTTGATTCTCTAACAGCGAGAAGCTGCCCGGCACCGTAAGGGCCACTGGGTAAGCATTATTCCCCCTGGGGGAAAAATGCTACAGAGACCACTACCTCCGTAGGGAGGAATTAGTGGAGACACCAACATGGTCTCACCATCAAGGGAGAACTCATGGGAAAAAGTGTGGACTGCAGGAGTTAACCGCAAGGTGGGAGTCCACCTAGGGAGGTCATGGGTTGCCGAGGTGGGAACCATTCATGAGGATACATCAGACAGAACTGCCCATGGGGGGGGGGGTTACCACGTCTGGAGCACTAGGTCCGGTTAGAGCTATGTGGTAGATAACTCAACTGTTCCCCGGCCTAAGGAGGCAGGGCTGCTCTGCCCAGCCTGCCCCCAGGAAGGTGCTTAGTAATGGATGGAATGCCTGTTCTTTACCCAGTGGGGAAAGAAGGGAGGCATAAATAGCCACTGATCCCCATAGAGGAAGGGGGAAGGGCTTTCGCAGGCGTACGCCCTACCGGCTGCCGGTCCTACATGTTGCCCTGCAGGACGCGGGCTGACACCGGTTCCACGCGTAGGTTGTAGAACCTCACGAAGGTGCTGGGAGTAGCCCAACCCGCAGCTCTGCAGATGTCTGCCAGAGAGGCGCCCTGAGCCAGTGCCCATGAGGAGGCTACACCCCGAGTGGAGTGTGCCCTCCCTCCTAATGGGCAGGGGCGATCTTGAGATTGGTATGCTGTAGCGACAGCATCCACAATCCAGTGCGCCAACCTCTGTTTGGAGACAGCCCTCCCCTTCTGCTGACCTCCAAAAAAGACAAAGAGCTGCTCAGAGCTTCTGTAGCTCTGCGTGCGGTCCAAGTAGAGGCGCAGTGTGCGTACTGGACACAACACGGATGGGGTTGGGTATTCCTCCCCAGTGGGGAGCGCCTGAAGGTTCACCACCTGGTCTCTAGGGGGAGTGGTGGGAACTTTGGGCACGTAGCAGGGGCCGGGGTCTCAGGATAACGTGAGAATCATCGGGCCCGAGTTCTAGGCAATCTGTGGACACGGAGGGTGCTTGTAGGTCCCCTACCCTCTTGGAGGTGAGCGCCATCAGGAGAGCCGTATTTATCGTGAGGTGAGAAAGAGCGGCATCTCCGAGGGTCTCGAAGGTGGGGCCTCTTGAGGCCCGCCACCTAGGTCGCAAGAGGGTATGGAGCGCGGATGAGGCGGCAGCCTTCTCGCGCCCCTTAGGAACCTAATGACTAGGTCGTGCTGTCCCAGAGGCTTCCCAGCAGCTGGGTCTTGATGAGCGGCAGTAGCGGCTACATACACTACCAGTGAGGAGGGGGAGGTTATTCTCCAGTCTCTCTTGAGGAAAGGACAGCACGTTCCCAATCGAGCAACTCCGCGGGTTTTCTCTTCGAGAAGAGCACCAGGACAAGAAGAGGCGCCACTTATGGGCGTATAGCGGCCTAGTGACCGAGGCCCTAGCCTGAGTGATGTCCCAACCACCGCAGGGGGTGGGCCACTCAGGACCTCCTCGTCCCGTCCAGACATGGAAGTTCCAGGGGTCTGCCTGGGATGCCGTAACGTGCCCTTCCCCGGCGAAAGCAGGTCCTTCGCCAGGGGGATCGGCCAGGGGGAGTTGTTGTCAAGAGCATTAGCTCCGAGAACCTAGGCCAATAGGGCGCAACTAGTACCACTTGATGCTCCTCTTCCCTGGCCTTGCACAAGACCTGTGCAATGAGGCTCACTGGGGGGAAGGCGTACTTCCACTTGCCCCGCGGCCAACTGTGCGCTAGGGTATCTGTGCCGAGGGATCCCTTGGTCAGGGAGTACCAAAGCGGGCAATGGGAGGAGTCTGGGGAGGCAACAGGTCCACCTGCGCCTGGTCGACCTGCTCCCATATGAGCTGGACTCTCCGCGAGGCGTCGACTGACGAGAGAGCACGTCGGCTGTCTGGTTCATGTCGCCTGGGATATGTGTGGCTCGCAGGGAACTGATCACCTGCTGACTCCACAAGAGGAGGCATCGGGCGAGTCGTGTTAACTGCCGTGAGCGAATGCCACCCTGTCAATTGATATACAGTCCGACCGGACCAGCACGTGCTTGCCCTGCACGAGAGGCTGCAGCCTCTTCAGTGCAGGTAGCACAGCCAACAACTCTAGGCAGTTGATGTGCCAGCGCAGGCGGGGGCCCATCCGCCGCCCCGACACTGCGTGCCCATTGCACACGGCACCCCAACCCTGCAGGGAGGCATCCGTCATCACCACGACGTGCCTTGAGACCTGCCCTAGGAGGACTCCCGTCCGCAAAAAGGTCATTGAGGACCAGGGGGTCAGGGTACGCAGGCAGAAAGGCGTGATGACCATACGCCTGCTGCCGGTGTGCCACACTCTCCAGGGAACCTGACTCTGTAGCCAGTGTTGGAGCGGTCGCATGTGCATCAACCCGAGGGGGACCACCCCCGTCGAGGATGCCATGTGTCCCAGGAGCCTCTGAAGTTGTTTCAGGGGGACCGCTGACTGCCTGAGAACCTTCAGGCAGTTCAACACCGACTGGGAGCGCTCTGTAGTCAGTCGCGCTGTCATGGAGACCGAGTCGAGTTCCATACCGAGAAAGAGGATGCTCTGCACGGGAGAGAGCTTGCTCTTTTCCCAGTTGACCTGTAGCCCCAACCGATCTAGGTGCCGGAGCACCAGGTCCCTGTGCGTACACAACAGATCTCGCGAGTGTGCCAAGATGAGCCAGTCGTCGAGATAGTACCCGCACACCTCTTTCCCTGAGGGGAAGGAGGGCGGCTTCCTCGATCTTCGTGAAGACACGTGGAGACAGGGACAGACCAAAGGGGATGACCTGTACTGTAATGCCCGCCCCTCGAAAGAGAATCGTAGGAACGGCCGATGTCGATGGAGGATCGAGACATAAAAGTATGCGTCCTCCAGGTCGATTGCCATGAACCAGTCCTGACATCTGACAGACATCAGGATGCGCTTCTGCGTGATCCTCCTGAACGGCAGCTTGTGTAGGTGCTTGTTCAGGGCACGCAGATCTCGGATGGGGTGCAGCCCCCCGCCTTTCTTGGGACAATGAAGTACGGGCTGTAAAACCCGTTGAACATCTCGGCTGGTAGGACGGGCTTGATCGCTCCCTTCGCCAGAAGGGTGGCAACCTCGGCCCAAAGCACGGGCACATTCCCACCTCTGACTGAGGTAGAGAGGATGCCCCTAAACTTGGGAGGGCTTCTGGCGAACTGGATCGCGTAGCCGAGACGGATCATCCTCCCTAGCCAGCCTGATGGCCTGGGAAGCTGAGCCAAGCTCCCAGGAACCGAGACAGGGGGACTAAGAGTTTGTTCTGCCTTCATCGCTTCAATACGGATCCCTTGCCGGGGGCGGGCCCCCGGGGAGGAGATCGGCTCTGCTGTTTTTCCTGCCTGGCGATTGCGCAGCTGAACGCACTGTCTGACTGAGAGTGCTGAGGGCTGGTGTTTATACTCAACGTTGTGCTTCGCCATGACGCAACGTCGAGTTGCCGTCCACCATCGTGCCGAGGGTGGGAGCGGCTGTAATGACCCAGAGAGAGAGAGGAAACTCTTTTTGTGAGTAAGTGGGACGGAGGGGGCCAGCAGGTGGTGAGACGGGGCAGGAACCATCCCTCTCCGATCCCCCAGCGATGGAGTGGCTGGGGTCGGGCCCGATGGTATTCTCGATCTCCCTGGGGTCTTCCCATGAGGGCTGCTTTCGCCGCAGCTGCTGATGGGGCGATGGTCTCCTCTTCGATGTATAAAGTAGTAAGTACAGTTAAGACAGTGAACGCAAGTACGACTAGACGCCATGAATATGATGATTAGCATATGAAGAGTTGATCTGCTTAAAATAAAAAGCAAGAACTTGTTTATAAGATGTTCAAAAACAATTTTTTACTGGGTTAATTATTATCGATGAAACTGCAATTCGGACCTTGAATGTAAAATTTGAGAACCCCTGCATAATTTAAGTGCCTAGTATGTCATTTGGGAAATTGGGAACACAGCTAGGTCTGGGAACTTTTGCTGCTTCTTTGGCCAAGGCCCGCCCAAGAGGCCATATACTGACAGGTAAAGAACCCAATCACGTTTCGTTTGTGCCACATCATGTTTAGAGGCGTGGAAATGTCCCTGCAGTATCAGACCGGTGTACATTCATGTCCGGGTCAAAGATAACCAGCAACAACGATTATAGTTCATGCAGTTAACCTAGATTACTTTTACGAATTAAGCGTTTAGTCGATCGTGTCTTAACCCTTTTAAAACCTTAGATCAGATGGCTCGTGTTGTTCCCAGGCGGACCGTAAAAAATGCGACGCTCATTTCTCCCAGAAATCCTGTAAAATTCAGCCAATCATATGACGATTTTGAACGTGCCGAAGTGTTCCCAAGAAGTGTGCCTTGCATCAGATGTTTAGCCAACTGTCTGTGAGGCTGCGCACCATCCTGCAACAAAAGGCACTAGAGTGTTATGAGCAAATTGATAACGAGACGAATGGGTAAACTAGCAGTTAAGCTGGCAGGGGAAGCGTACACCCTGCAACAAATAGCACCAGAGATGAATGAGCAAGTGTTAACATGCAGATAATACACTGTGACTGCATTGTATTATGTACAATTTTGGCTATGTAGCTTACCCCTACATCAGCTCTCACTATCATGATCGCATATGGTTAAAGGACTTACCTACCATGCTTGCAGAAGGGTCACATGATTTACCTGAACACACTTTTAATTGTGTAACTCTCGACATCCATGAACTCGGCAGAGAACTCCCTCCGTATGCGCCTCGTATATTAAATGTACGGTGTGGGAAATGTATCCTCTTACTTCCCCACATAGCAATTTTGTGTTGGCCCAGCTCCGGTCCACACAAATCCTTTTCCCTCGGCCCACATACAACAAAGAATGACGGCCCTAGGGTGGGCCAGAATCTGTATTACAGTGGAGGGCCACATATGGCCGAGACTCAACCAGTTAATAAGCCTTAACTGGCACTGAACTGGGCCAATAACGTGTCTACACATGAAAGACAGTTTTAACATGAATCTAACATTGCCATTTTAAACTTAATGTTATCTTTAGATAAATAAAAGTTGGAATCAAAATGAATGAATTAAACAAAAACAATTGACAGCTACAGTTGTGTGTGTGTTTGAAAACCTTTCTAGTTGTGTACTGTAAACTGCCAGCTATACACAAATTTACGTTTTAGTTTAAAAAAGGCAGTACAGTAAAAACTTAAATTATAAGGTAACTTTACCCTTAGTAAATAAATATTCTTGAAACAAATTACTTTTGTAAAAATATACAAATACAAACAACAAAATTAATAACATGAACAATTCAACACTTTAATATCTGTGTCTGCTGAGAAAGTTTAAGATTGTCCTCAACAAGTGAAGAACAGCTCTGCAGCCTCTCTCTTCTCCTCAGCTTCGCTCTCTACAAATCTGAAAACATCAGCAGCTCCCTGTGATTATACATAGAAGAAAACAGATGCAAATCAGTATTTATCACTTGATATAAAACTGGATATATTAAATTATATGCCAAGAAAGCCAAAGTTCAGCAGAAATGAATGGAAAGACCAATTCAGACGGTTAGACAATTTGAGCAGAATGGAATACTGCAGTATTTTTTCTCGGTTAACCATGCTAAGAATATAATATGAAGATATTTTCATCAATGAAGAAATTTTATGTATACTGTTAGATTTAATTTCTGCATAAATACAAGCCCACAAAATCAAGGATTGTGAAGTTGTTAAGCTCACTATACATTGCCGGCTATATATATATATTAGGAGGGTAGGAGGATACTTAAGTCATCAAAAATGTTTTGCTTCAGGTCAGAACACAACATATTATTTACACAAATCAACGAGACACTGGCTATTTTTAATCTATTGCCTATTTAGGATGACTCTTGGTTGTTTCCCTTCCTTTTGTCAGTTGCTTTGGATAAAGGTTTCTGCTAAGTGCTAAATGTAAAAAGTATTAAATAATGTATCGCACAGACGTTAAAAATACTTTACAATTGGTTTTATTGTTTAGACCATGTACATTACATGTACTATATAACTGAATATTATATTATGGAATATCCACAATTTTTAATCAAGAAGACACTTCCCAGTGATACAGTTTGTCAAGATGAATAAAAATCCATTCCTGAGTGTCAGCTCCTTCTGGCCTGTCAGTATCCTCTTGTCCTGTCTCTCTTGCTCTCTTTATCCTGAAACAACAAGCGAAAACAAGATTGTTAGAAAATGATTCCCAAATATCCCATGGTCTTGTGCAGTATTTGTTTTTACGCATGAATTAAGCAATGTAAACCAAGTAACTAATGTAACGTTAGAGCAAGGTACAAATAAACCAGTCCAGTGTTTTCGGTTTTCCAGACATTGGCTCTCTGTTGAAGATCAATTCTCAAACACAAAAAGGCGTGCACATCCACACACCACAAGGGCTCCGGTGCAGGACAAAAACCATTAAATGAGTGATCACCTGATGTCTATAAAGACTTTCCTCTATTCTTTTGTTGATTTGTGCCTGATGAAGACCTGACGGTCGAAACGTTGCTGGTTATTTATTAAACCTGTGGAGCAGTTTTCAGTGTGCGGACATTTAGTTTATTCTGCTTTAAGATAAATGCTCACTCACCTTGTATTGTCACCTCTGTCATGGTCTCTGTCCTTCTCCTTATTTCTAAGTTTTCTCTGAAATCAAAACATATCACTATTCAGTCATCTAGAGTTATGCTTTTGATATATAAATACAAAGAGGAACACAACCCCCAACATTCATTTTACATTGACATTTTTAATTGAGTGTCTATCCATTCCACTTTGTACAACAGTAGAGCAAAAGTAAATTACAAATTTTCCATTGTGTATACACTGCACTTCTACTTCTGTCATCTTACCTTTGTGCAAGGCAAATGTTTATAGTCGGTCTTCATTATTACATCTTCATTGTTGTTTTTACAAGTCACTGACTCTACAACAACATAATGGTGTTAACAGAATATGAGAATGTTAATTTGTAGGTGAAATACAAAAAAGAGCACAGATGTGACAAGCAAATACAATGTCAGATTACATTATTCAGGGTTCCCACACTTTCGTCAACACCAAATTCAAGGACTTTCAAGGACTTTTTCAAGCACATTTTGGTCAAATTTAAAACTATTTTTGTGCCATCGCCGGGCACTTTGGGAAAAAGATACCATTTTTTATGATTTCTCTCTTCACAAAGGGCCATTTAAGAAGTCTGTTAGCAAGGGTACATGCAGTCACAGACATAAATAGACACGGCATTGAAGGCTTTGGCCTGTTGCTGTTATGGGTTCAACAATGCTGCCATATTGGAGAGGACAAGACATAAACAAAAGGGAGCTTCTTTGAATAAAAAGCACAATAACGTTTACATTTCACATCGTTTTTTCTTAATGATTTACAGTCTGCGTGGAGTATAAAAATGTTTTGTCTCGGGTTACTTATAATAGATAGTCAGACTTAGAAAATTGTTCATTGTTTTGAGGAATTTAGAAAATTCACACTGGTCAATTGGTGATTTGGCTTATTTTTCATAGTAACTGTGGAGACATTCCAATGCAAGTATGGGATACTGTACAGTACAGGCGCCCGCTTATGATAGAATAAAGGACTGAAGCGGAGACAAGTATCACACAGAAGGGGTTTCTTTTGCGATGACAACCAACTGGCTGAACATTATCCTGATTTTAACATGGCTACTTGCCTCAAGAGCAAATTATATCATGTATTATGTATTGATTTTAAATATTTTATTAAACCATTTCTAACAAATGCAAACCTACTGCAGGGAAAACATGTTTACTTTTGGTTTTTAGGCAAGAAAAAAAGTTTAAAAAAAGACAAACATTCAATTTGGTTTAATCATTTGTAAATATAAACTCATATATGTTATTATTATTGAACTTGTCAGAATGACAAGTACCTGTTAGTGTTGTCAAAAGTACTGGTACTTCGGGTCCAAGTCGGTACCTAAAAATAAAAAAGTTGTCGGTACCTAATTTTCATAAGACCCGGTAACACCGACGTACCGGGTCAACCGGGTACTGATGCTCTGTCTGACAGGTTGTCAGTCGGAAACTTTTAAAAGAAGCAATAAAACGTGATGAGCGGATAAGCGCGGCTAAGATCCACAAGAGATGAGCACAGAAATACTTCAGATTAAAGTCATATCACGAAGAAAACTAACAGAGTTTTGTGGTGAAAGGAGGAAACATCTGGATTTAAGTAACAATTCAAGCGGTAAGTTTCAAATTCTGTTCTCGTTTGCATTATGAATGTTGTAGCATATGTTAAGTTAAAGGTTACGTTAAAATAAACGTCCTTGTTTGCGTGTTAATTTGTTAGCGCCAATGCTAATCCAGTCAAGTGTCCTTATTAACCACTTAATGCTTTTATAACTGTAATGGGGTCAAATAAATGGGAGGACAGGATGGGGTTTACAGTACCTATTTTATTTAGGCCTATCTTGTCATGGCTCTGCTTCCTTAGTCATGTTTTTCTTGGTCCTGTAGCAGAGCCATGACAAAGTCTTTGGTTATGTGTGGAGAGAAACATATTATTGTCCGTTTGACAATAATATACGTTCTCTCCAGTGTCTTGTCATTGGCCCCATTCCTCTCGTTTCCTTGTTATCCTTCCCTAAGTGTTTGATGTTCTACACCTGCCCTGCTCGTTATCCCTCGTTTGTCTTCTCTATTTATACCCTCTTGTTTCTTTGTCCTGTGCTGTGTATTACGTTATGTTGGATGGTGTCGTGTTCCTGTGCTTACCCGTGTTCCTGGTCCTTGTCTGTTCGTGTTTTGTGAGTTTTGTGTTGTACTGTCGTGTGTGTGTGTGTCATATGTGGTGAGTTCCTGTCTTGTCAGTGTAGTTTAGTTTATTTTGTAGTTGTGATGTGTTTTAGTCTAGTCCTGTTAGTTTAGTTAGTCTTGTTCCTGTTTCCCTGTTTTGTTTTGTTACCCCCACGTGGGTCTTTGTTTTGTATTTATATTTTATTAAATGTCTTGTTAACCCCTTACCCGCTGTCTGCACCTGGGTCCTCTGTCTCCGTGTCTCTCACCACCCACGGTCATGACAGAATGAACCAGCCTGAATTGAACCCAGCAGGCATATGGAGGTAAGGCGATCCAGGCAGGCTCATCTCCTCTGCGGTCTGCGACAGGGCTACTCCGACGTCTTGGAGTTTGCCGACCGATTCTTTGAGACCGCAGGGGAGATGGTCCATGATGAGGTGGAGCAGATGGCTATGTTCAACGGCGGTCTGAACGAACCGCTGTCACGGGCAGAAATGAGGATGCTGAGACCGCTGGGCTTCACGGACATGATCAGGTACGCCATGAATCGGCCGGAGCCCAGGGTCTCAGTCCAGCCCAGTCTTTCTTCCCCACTGCCCGTGATCCCGGAGGATCGTGCCATCCAGATCGGAGTCGTGGGCATCACCTCACCTTCTGCCTCACTCCCTGCAACCTCTCCCCCACCAGTCAGCCTACGAGGTAGGCGAGGAAGGAGGGAGTCCTGGGGAACCACCTCCGAGGAGTCCCAGCCGGAGCCAGCCGTGCCGTATACCTCCTTCCATCACCCGACCACCAGCCGGGTGGCTAGGCGTAAGAAGAAGAGGCAACGGCGGGCAGCGTGGTCTCCTACCCGGCCGGTGCAGCCGGCATCCAGTCCGGTGCTGCCGGCATCCAGTCCGGTGCTGCCGGCATCCAGTCCGGTGCAGCCGGCATCCAGTCCAGTGCAGCCGGCATCCAGTCCGGTGCAGCCGGCATCCAGTCCGGTGCAGCCGGCATCCAGCCCGGTGCAGCCGGCATCCAGTCCGGTGGTCCAGCCGGCGTCCAGTCCGGTGCAGCCGGCATCCAGTCCGGTGCAACCGGCGTCCAGTCTTGTGTCCAGTCCTGTGTCTAGTCTTGTGTCCAGTCCTGTGTCTAGTCTTGTGTCCAGTCCTGTGTCTAGTCTTGTGTCCAGTCCTGTGTCTAGTCTTGTGTCCAGTCCGGTGATCCAGCCTGCGTCCAGTCCGGTGATCCAGCCGGCGTCAAGCCATGTCCAGCCGGCCTTCCAGCCGGCGTCAAGCCCTGTCCAGCCGGCCTTCCAGCCGGCGTCAAGCCCTGTCCAGCCGGTCCCTGGGAGACTCCCAGGGTCAAAGACTGTTCCCCCCAGGACTCCTCCTAAGTCCCCCAGGACTCAGCACCCTCGAGCGCAGCCGGGGACTGGGACTGTTCCCCCCAACCCTTTTGGACTGCCCCCTATGAACTCTTGTTTTGCCCCTCCCCCCCTCCCATGTGTTTATTTTTGTTAGTCCACCCCAATCCCTGTAGTCTTGTTGTCTGTCTCCCCTTGTCTGTTCACCATGTTTGTCTGGTTTTTGTCACTGTCTCAGTCGGTCTTGTCTCGTCCGTCTACCCCTTGGTGAGCACCTGGAGGTGCTCATTAAAGGGGGGGCTTCTGTCATGGCTCTGCTTCTTTAGTCATGTTTTTCTTGGTCCTGTAGCAGAGCATGACAAAGCCTTTGGTTATGTGTGGAGAGAAACATATTATTGTCCTTTTGACAATAATATACGTTCTCTCCAGTGTCTTGTCATTGGCCCCATTCCTCTCGTTTCCTTGTTATCCTTCCCTAAGTGTTTGATGTTCTACACCTGCCCTGCTCGTTATCCCTCGTTTGTCTTCTCTATTTATACCCTCTTGTTTCTTTGTCCTGTGCTGTGTATTACGTTATGTTGGATGGTGTCGTGTTCCTGTGCTTACCCGTGTTCCTGGTCCTTGTCTGTTCGTGTTTTGTGAGTTTTGTGTTGTACTGTCGTGTGTGTGTGTGTCATATGTGGTGAGTTCCTGTCTTGTCAGTGTAGTTTAGTTTATTTTGTAGTTGTGATGTGTTTTAGTCTAGTCCTGTTAGTTTAGTTAGTCTTGTTTTGTTTCCCCGTTTTGTGTTTTGTTACCCCCACCGTGGGTCTTTGTTTTGTATTTAGTATATTTTATTAAATGTCTTGTTAACCCCTTACCCGCTGTCTGCACCTGGGTCCTCTGTCTCCGTGTCTCTCACCACCCACGTTCATGACATATCTGAAATCTATGTGCTAGAAAACTAGCACCTGGATGATTGTGCATTATTAGTTTTGATAATAAACAGATGAGAATGCCCTCAAGGAGCTTAATTCAAAGGGTTCTGCCCTTCAAAGGTAGTACAACATAGGTGAGTTCACTTCTGTTTGGAATTCACCTTTCATTTGAATATTTTTATTTTCAATTTATTTATTTAGCATTCAATGTGACAAGTAATCAAAGGTGACCTGAGGGCGCTATGTACGCTCAATGTCATCTGTCAATCTGCGTAAATAGTGCTCTGGAAAGTTTCAAGACATTATATAAAATAAATTGTAAATAAAAATATATGATATTACTGTATTATGATTATTATTACTGTTATATTCAAAATTAGGTACAAAGCAGTTTCTAAAAGATACAGATCTCTGACGCGTGCAGGAATACACCAGCATTCAAACATTTCGTTCCATCACTGCTGATATGGTGAACTGATAAAAAATGACTGAGCGACTTCAGACACAGCAAGCTCAAATATCCAAACCTCCGCCCAAACACACAGCAAAAGTTCATTACTGCAACAGATAACACTGCTGGGAGCATGTTTTTGTTTTCGCTAAACCAATACTATCTAGCTAGCATTTCAGTGTTTCTTAACATTCTAAAAACGATTCAAACTCTTAAGGCACTGACAAGAATAATGATAACTAATGAAATTATTCTTGAAATGAACGTAGCTGAAAAGAAACCTATTTAGCAGTGGTTTAATACAACATATGTTTGACTGTATACGATGATCTTAACCGTTTTGCTTGATGCATAACCTGCTGGTGTACTCCACATCTTAACTTTGATAAACCATATTTTTATTATAGCTCAAGCATCGTTGAATCTGCACTTCTCTGGCATTGAGCGAGTTAAATAACTCCACGTCTCTGATCACATGATCCCGATCCATCCGCTCAAAGCCTCTTTTTTTAAGTTCTTCCCGCTTTCCCCCAGATCAGCAACGTTGTTTTGTTCTGGCTTCGGCAACACTAACCAATATTTTTAAAAGTGCGATGCAACTAACAAAATCTAGTTTGATTAATTTAAGCACTTTCAAGTACCTATGTCTGTTTTCAAATACTTTCCAGTCCTTGAATTCATATGTCAGAAATTCAAATACTTTAAAGCACTTTCAAGAAGAGTGGGAACCCTGATTATTTCTTAATCTCGTGTCTAATATGATGAAAACTTCTCCGTTTATATTCATTGTCTCATCTTACAAAAACGCATTACATCACATGACTCGCTTAAATTTTGCATCCCGGTATTTTACTGTCGCATGTTTAATGTTCGTAACTGTTGTCAACAATTAAAGTTTAGATACTTTGCTTACACCTTTTCTCGCAGTTAAACCTGAATGCATTGCCCTTGATCGTCAGGAAAGCCCGCCGCCTTCTTTCTTTTGATTAGCTACTGCTCGGCTTCCATTAACGGTAAAACCCAGCTTCTCTTACATGATTTGCCAGTGTCTTCTGCATTATTTGATTTGATTGGCCATTACATGGACGAGCGCTTAGACTGCTATGACAGATAACTTCATGTAACATATTTAATTTTTGTCATCATAACCACATTCAGTACATAACGGTGTGTTAAGAAATGCAGCACAATAACTGTCATGTAATTTTGAGCTGAATAGGAAACCAAATGCTGACGATACTGTGTTTCGCAACAACCAAAAGTTGTATTGCGCAACGCGAAACATATGATACTGAACTGTTTGGACAGCAAAGCTCAAGTATACATATAAAACATCTCGTTAGCTATGTACTCTATCTAACGGTAGAGCATACACTATACTAGATTTGCTTACCTGGGTCAGAAAGAATTCTTCTTCTTTTGGTTTTGTGGTGGGTTGAGAACCAACTTATAGGTGCATACCGCCACCTACTGTGATGGAGTGTGAAGAGAATTTACCATTTTTACTTGTCCTACCATGGAAATCGCGCAATTTCAAATGACAAAATGGATTTAAATTTAAATTCAAAGAGCAGAATAAGGTGGTGCTTCTAACAGGGCAGCTAAATTACAGTTTATTACACATTTTGATAATATATTAGAATATAAAAAATGGGTGTGGGTGGGTGTTTGTGTGTGTGGGGGGGGGGGGATGGTGGTTTGTACCTAAATGTTGTAGACAAAATATACTTGTGCATTTTTTTTAACTGTGCAAAAATATTTTCTACCATTACAAAACTAACATTTTCTTTAAAAATTATTGTTTATTTATGCTAATTCTAGACAAAGGGAAGATGATCAGATGATCATATAACTCTCTCTCTCTCTCTCAAAAGGTTTAGCAAGCCTAAATCCTTACATTTCTATAATTATTCATAGTAAATCAAATTTTTTAAAAATTGGCCCACAATCACCACACTGATCTTGGGCCACATACCTCCCATCCACAATCCGCCCAACTGTTGTCTGCCGTCATGCATCCAGTACCCTCACTGCCACACATGGCCCACACTTGGCTGACATGTTGCATGCCAGTGCCAGCAGTGCGCCAGCAGTGCCATTATGAGGCCACATTTGGGCCGAGTCTGTCTGCTATGTGGGTCTCAGGGTGATAAATGAGGTACGGTTTATGTTCCGCGGTTTGCCACGAAAGCATCACTCACAGTTTCTTTAGAAAATGTACTATCTAGTTTATTAGCGATGCTTTGAAAAAGCATAACTATTGTTATTCGAACATACTTCTTATAATAATTATTCTTGTTCCGCCAAAAGTTTGGCACACTACTTGTCCCGCAGCTTTTGACGTAGACCCATGAATGAATACATCACATTGACGGGCCTATTCGGGAATGGTGTGCTATGACTTTTATAAGCGATCGGGTGGGGGGGGGGCGATAGGGGGGCGAAAAACCACCCAAAAAATCCCATTGACTTAACATTGCGCCCAACTTTGAGGGATCGTAGCTCCGAGCGAGGATATCGTAGAAACATGAAAATAATACACGATTTGAAGA
Source organism: Triplophysa rosa (assembly GCF_024868665.1). Taxonomy (NCBI): domain Eukaryota; kingdom Metazoa; phylum Chordata; class Actinopteri; order Cypriniformes; family Nemacheilidae; genus Triplophysa; species Triplophysa rosa. The sequence continues at coordinate 195,034 of NC_079902.1, read as the reverse complement.
AGTTATCAGGCTCTATAAGAACATCACTCACAATGGGGTGTAAGTTGCACCCCTGGAGTGTGAAAGCCTCCCAAAATTTCTGTATACTTATAATGGCGCCCATAGACTCCCATTCAAAACCTTGATACCTATATATTCACGCGTTATTTTTTCGCTTTGGACCCATGAATGACAACATCAAATCGAGCGGCCCATTGAGGAATGTTGTGTGATGACTTTTGGAAGCGATCGGGTGGAGGGGGTGCGATAGGGGTGCAAATAAAAACCCGAAAAATCCCATTGACTTAACATTGCGCCCAACTTTGATGGGTCGTAGCTCCGAGTGAGGATATCATAGAAACATGAAAATAATATACGATTTGAAGAGGCTATCAGGCTCTGTAAGAACATCACTCACAATGGGGTGTAAGTTGTACCCCTGGGGTGTAAGAGCCTCCCAAAATTTCCCAATCACAGGGAGCATGCCCATATAAGGCATAAAGCGACAACCAATCAGTGTCACATGATCATTATGAAGATATTAAGCCACGCCCATAGCAACCATTTACAGCAACCGATCCCATAGACTCCCATTATAAAAAGTCCATGTGGATATCTTTGCAACACAGTGTCGTAGAGACAAGGGGGTGGGCTCATTTGACTCACACAACCAATCAGTGTCACAGGATCATCTTGAAGCTATTAAGCCACGCCCATAGCAACCATTTACAGCAACCTAGCAACCGATCCCATAGACTCCCATTATAAAAGGTTCAGGTGGATATCTTTGCAACACAGTGTCGTAGAGACAAGGGGGTGGGCTCGTTTTACTCAGGCAACCAGTCAGTGTCCCAGGATCATCATGAAGCTTCGAAGCCACGCCCATAGCAACAAAACATGTCAGCCTAGCAACCGTTTAGCAATACCTAGATCTAGTTTCTGATGTACTATTTCTACATAAACCCTGCTAAAAAATAGTATTACATAAATTCTAGTGGTTTCCATTAAAGCGGGTGTAACACACGCGGTTTCTGCCAATCTCATATTAATCTTGAGTACCTATAGAGTAGTATTGCATATTTCGTATCTACGAAGAGTATTTAGTTTGATCACATTTATAAAAGATAGATACAGCTGTACGATTATTTCCGAAAGCATACGGCACGTTCAGGGGGGGGTAGGCTGAACTAAAGCACGTGCGCACCCATTGCCAAAAAAACACAGACATCAGTTTCACTCACCGCATGCGGTTCATGTCTGGCATCTTTTAGCGCTGGGACGGCTCCATATATCAGTTTCAAACCATCTCCAAATCCAGCGTTATATCCACCGTTTATATAACATTCATCACCCAAATGCAGTGAACAAACAAACACCTGAACTTCTCTCTCTCTCTCTCTCCTGCATACAAGTGAAAGTGACGTCTGCGCATGCTCCTTCTCCTGCTCTCCTTGCTGCCGCGTGCTTTTCCGGGAGAATTGTCCAATAAATTGTTACAAAACAGTTTTATATGTTCGAAAAAAACTTTCCAAAACCTGTACGATCGCTGGGGGAGAGTATCGAGCACAGAAATACTACGTAATACGCCCAACTCGTTTTTTGACAAGATGACCATGTTAAGCATGAGAAGACAGCACGTTTAACATTGTAAAGAAGTCAGAATGCATGACACACCGTTGCACCACCCCATTATGTAAAAATGTATTAAAATACCATTATGTACCACCATTGTTCCTATTACAAAATTTAAAAAATTTGTCTTTGGCATTAATGGGTGTTCTATTGATTCCCATCTGCACCTCTTGTGTTTTGGGCAGGGTTGGTTCTATTATTTTTTCAGCGGGGCAACCAACAAAATGTAAAGAATATCCTGTGAAAGTCTAATCTTTAGATTTTGATTTAGTTTGACTAAGGCCATGTCAAAGACTTACAGTAAATCATATTGAAATAAATGTTTAAAATCAAACTCCGATTCTCGTCACTAATAACTAGATTTTTAGCCTAGTTTTCACACACTGGGTCACACTTAGGAGTGCAAGTTACGCCTATTATTGACATTGATAGTTAACTATAATAATTAACAATGAACATTTGTGCAGTTTTATCAAGCACCCGTTGCACGTATAGATTGCTGGCAGTGTCTCTAGCCTGACTTTCACAAGGCTGGCCAGGAGTTCTCATCTATTTTCATCTAAAACAATTTGTAGTACAAGTTATCTCTTCCTTTCTCCCTCACGTATTGATTCACCACACAAACTAACTGGGCTAGTTAGATACAATTTAATATGCCAACAATCCCCTTACAGTTATGTTAATGATAACAATTATGCTAGTTTTATTAAAGACTACACAGTGGTATTAAAAGTGGGGTGAGTTATCAGCAGAAAGTATAATATACTGGCGAACAGGGTGCGCAATTGCGACGCCGGGACACTATCGCGAGGGATGGGGACCTCGCCTATAGCGTCGCATGAGCCTTGTTGGGCTCATTTTCTGTAACACCTGCTGCAGCGCAAGTAGCTTCAGGGGCAGGCTTACGTGAACACAGAAATAGTGTAGTTTAAATGCATGCCTTTCATGATCTCCTTTTGTTTCATATCTCCCGGTTGCACCAATGGTCCAAAAGTCAGTGCGTCGCACTTTCCTGATACAAAACGATGTTGTTAGGTATCATCGCGTTTTTTTATCAAGCATAGCGTTAGTTCTGGCAGGTCACGTGAGTTCAGCTTGCATCAGCTGATCACATCAGGTGCAGCTAGTCAACGTTAACCTATAGTCATACAACACACACTAGACTGCATCCTATTTAAGTTGCATTTCTTTGCTCCTTATCAGCTGCTTAATCGTGTTGCACCTAAAACTTGTATCACCATCCACGATCGCTGTTCTGTGCAGCTCGAAAGTTGTTTGGATATATATATGCAACACGATGTTGCCACTCATCCAGGTGTACTGTATGTAAGCAGCATGGGTCTTAAGCCCTCGTTTACGAACTACTTCGCTCTATACACTCAATAGTTTTTCGGATATGCAACGCGCTATTGCAATCATGGATCTTAGCTTTACCTCCACCTTCGCTACTACTGTGCGCGAGTGTTGATCTCGCTTGCCAGCACGGGTGCTTTTCTCTCGGCGTCTGTTCCTTTAAGCAAGCGGCAGTGAGCTGACCATATTAAGCTCACCGGAGAATGCAAACATGACAGTATTTCCAAGAGTGAACTGTCTGTTTTATGCATTTAGCTATACATTGCATGTTGTTCCGCTTATGTCTCGCCCAGAATAACTCGGGCAGTCGTTAGAGTCTACGTAAGAGCAGGACGTACCTGATCAGTGATTAAGTGCGAGATCTACTTCTCTTGTCTGCACAACGCGTTTCGCGTTATTCACATGAGCGGTGGAATCGCATCCGCTGCACCAACGAAATTCCCCGCGTTTTGCCGCTTACTGCATGTTTTCCCTTTGAAAATGAACTAGACAACCGCGATAGCCGCGTACCGTGCGAATCCACTGTAGTGAACTTTGGGTGACACTCTCATTATCACGTTTATCATCAAGTGCTGCTGTTTGCGCTCTGCTTGCTGGGTTCTCAAAATTCCGCGAGTCATTTCCAGCAGTTCACATAAACCATACCTCATTTATCACACTGAGAAGTAAGGGGATACATTTCCAACACCGTACATTTAATATACGAGGCGCATACGGAGGGAGTTCTCTGCCGAGTTCATGGATGTCGAGAGTTACACAATTAAAAGTGTGTTCAGGTAAATCATGTGACCCTTCTGCAAGCATGGTAGGTAAGTCCTTTAACCATATGCGATCATGATAGTGAGAGCTGATGTAGGGGTAAGCTACATAGCCAAAATTGTACATAATACAATGCAGTCACAATGTATTATCTGCATGTTAACACTTGCTCATTCATCTCTGGTGCTATTTGTTGCAGGGTGTACGCTTCCCCTGCCAGCTTAACTGCTAGTTTACCCATTCGTCTCGTTATCAATTTGCTCATAACACTCTAGTGCCTTTTGTTGCAGGATGGTGCGCAGCCTCAGAGACAGTTGGCTAAACATCTGATGCAAGGCACACTTCTTGGGAACACTTCGGAACGTTCAAAATCGTCATCTGATTGGCTGAATTTTACAGGATTTCCAGGAGACGTGAGCGTTTTTAACGGTCCACCGCCTGGGAACAACACGAGCCGTCTGATCTAAGAAGGTTTTAAAAGGTTGCAATAGGAACTCATCACAATCGACTAAACGCTTAATTCGTAAAAGTAATCTAGGTTAACTGCATAAACTTATAATTGTTGTTGCTGGTTATCTTTGACCCGGACATGAATGTACACCGGTCTGATACTGCAGGGACATTTCCACGCCTCTAAACATGACGTGGCACAAACGAAACGTGATTGGGTTCTTTACCTGTCAGTATATGGCCTCTTGGGCGGGCCTTGGCCAAAGAAGCAGCAAAAGTTCCCAGACCTAGCTGTGTTCCCAATTTCCCAAATGACATACTAGGCACTTAAACTATGCAGGGGTTCTCAAATTTTACATTCAAGGTCCGAATTGCAGTTTCATCGATATTAATTCGAATGCCCAGTAAAAAATTGTTTTTGAACATCTTATAAACAAGTTTTTTTGCTTTTGCTTGCTTTTTATTTTAAGCAAATCAACTCTTCATATGTTAATCTTCATATTCATGACGTCTAGTCGTACTTGCGTTTACTGTCTTAACTGTTACATACAGTACTACTTTTTTTATACAACAAATTAAAAAATCCGTTCTCATCTACATATTTTCGGTTTATGAAATAGTACTTCAGTGTAACTTTTAGTGAATCATGCCGCACAATGGCGTCTGTGCAACAAACATGCGAATATTCACAGACAAACTACGTTCATGTTTATTTGCCCAGGCAGTCTGTAGCAGTGAGTTTTGGAAACAGCGTTTTGTTTGGTCAGTTGAATGTGCTGCTGTTTTCTGCCGGTCGCTGCACAGATAGAGCAAGAGAAAGACGAGCTGCGTCGGCAAAGCAAAACAACGCGCTCACGGGGCTGTATGACAACATTTCTTTACCTGAAGAAAACTGTAAACGCAGCAAGGTGGCAAAAAAGCGAGGCGCCCGGCACGCATAAGCAACGCGCAAAAGGCTCTCTGCCAACTGAAACAATTGAAAAAAGGCACGTATAAAAGCAATAAACGCTTCTACGTGATCGGCCCCCTACACTGGTTTGTGCGCGTGGCGCGCATGCGTGTGTGGGTGTACTCGCGTGCCTGCATGTGTGTTGTTCAGTACTTGGCGGGTCCGGATCTAAATTCCTCCAAGTCCGGACTTCGAGAAGGGCTGATAGTGTATGCATTTAAGAAGAATAGTATCATCCCAATGGAATACTAACCGGAAGTGTGCGTGGTTTCCCAGACGAGGGTAAATGACGTCAATCTCACAACTCGATGCATGTCAATGAAATCAATTTGTACATTGTACAAATAATGTCACTTTATGCTTCAATTTAATGCTGACTGAAGTCAAACTAAGCAAAAATAATCACTCTGCAGGAGAACTTGCCCGAGCAGTTCTGATAGCTCAGCCTCCCTTCTGCCACATAAGCGAACTGCGGCTGTTGAGTGCGTGAAGTGTCAGAGTTCCACACTCCATATTTTCATCGAATGAGTGCATCATCCAGGTACCTATAGTGCACTTTTGAGAATTTTCAGTATGAAGGTTTGACTACGTGGGACTAGGGTGTATGCTTCCCCTGCCAGTATACTGCTCATTTCACCCATTTGGCTCCTTAACAACTTGCTCATGTAACTCCGGTGCTATTTGTTGCAGGGCGAATGCTTCCCCTGTCAGCTACTGCTAGTTCAACCGTTAACAACTTGCTCATGTAACACTGGTGCAATTTGTTGAAGGGTGTACGCTTCCCCTGCCATCTTACTGCTCGTTTAACCTGTTCAGTTTGCTAACAACTTGCTCCTATAACTCCTGTGCTATTCGTTGCAGGGTGTATGCTTCCCCCACCAGCTTTACTGCTTTGAACTCGTTCGGTTTGCTAACAACTTGCTCCTATAACTCCAGTGCTATTCGTTGCAGGGTGTATGCTTCCCCTGGCAGATTTACTGCTCGTTTATTAGACCCCATACCAACTAAATTATTAAAAGAGTTATTACCCGATGCAATTGAGCCCATCTATAACATTATCAACTCGTCAATTAATCTAGGCCATGTCCCAGGAGCCTTTAAACTGGCCGTCATTAAGCCTCTTATCAAGAAACCAAACTTAGACCCCAATGAACTAGGAAACTATAGACCGATTTCAAATCTCCCTTACCTGTCTAAAATACTAGAAAAAGTAGTGTCCACTCAGTTGTGCTCTTTCTTACAAAATAATGACATACACGAAAAATTCCAGTCAGGCTTTAGACCGCATCATAGTACTGAAAAAGTTCTAACCAGGTCCAGAAAATACCATCACATAACCCCAATGTTATCAACCCTTCACTGGTTACCCATTAAGTATCATATTGACTTTAAAGTTCTTTTAATCACTTATAAAGCCTTAAACGGTTTAGCCCCTACCTACATAACAGAGCTTCTACCACACTACAACCCATCACGCTCTCTAAGATCTCAAAACTCCAGACTTTTGATAACACCTAGAATAACTAAATCCACCAAAGGGGGTAGAGCTTTCTCATACGTAGCACCTAAACTCTGGAATAGCCTCCCCGATACTATTCGAGGGTCAGACACACTCTCCCAATTTAAATCTAGATTAAAGACACATCTTTTCAGCCAAGCATTCACTAACACATAGCTAATGAACAGCAGCTATGCTAATTATTCTCTTTCTGCCCTCGCCTCGGGATGCCCATCCCGAGGTAGGGAGAGATTCCGCCAGGCCCAGATGAACGTCATATGCCCATCCACAACTAGAGATTACGCCAGCTACATCGGAAAATCCCGTGCCATCCTCCTGCGAGAGCCTGCGGACTGACTGACCATCCAGCTCCATACAAGGCAATTCCATCACCACCCAAGAAAAAGGCGACCATCTGGCCGGCCCAGCTCAGACAATTCCATCCCCATCCGAGCAAAGACGGACTATCTGTAACATAAATGCTAAATTTACAATACTTGGTATTTAATGCTAAACTTACATCACATGACAGCAGTTTGAAGTTATGGCTGCACTCAGTGACTTTGATTGGAGGTAGCTGGGTGGGTGTTGTAGGGAGTAGGGGGGCTTGTTGGTTGTGGTTCGGGGTGTGTTCGGGCTTTCATTTGTTGGGACTGTGTGGGTCTGGTCTGGTTGGTCTTGTTTTGTGGTCGATGTCGGACAACAGAGGAATAAAGTTAATTATGCCATTACTACTTTTCCCTGGTTGTTCCTCTGTTGTCTGTTGTTGATCGCGGAATGGAACCGGGTTGGACCTGCAAGGTTTCGGCGGGTGGGGCTTCCTGGGTCGCGGCTCGTGGGCTCTCCCTGTTCTTCGTGGACGTTGCTAGGTGGCTTTGGTCGGGGTCACTGTTTGCAGCTATGACACGTCAGAGGAGATCTGGCCCTCCCGGCTGAGCCTGGTTTCACCCGAGGTTTTTTTTTCTCCATTATTCATCATTGGAGTTTGGGTTCCTCGCCACAGCAGAGCAGTGCAGTGTTGGCTTGCTCACCGGGAGACTGCATTTATTCATTTATTTATTTATTTATTTATTTATTTATTAGATATTATTTATTATAATGATCTTGCTTGGTCTATAAACACCATGCACTGTGCTGTGTTTTACCTTTCTGTGTTTTTCTTATTTGCTCCTGTAAAGCTGCTTTGGAACAATGCACATTGTGAAAAGTGCTATATAAATAAAATAAAATTGAATTGAATTGAATTGAAGTTTAACCTGTTCAGTTTGATAACAACTTGCTCCTATAACTTCTGTGCTATTTGTTGCAGGGTGTATGCTTCCCTTGGCAGATTTACTGCTCGTTTAACCTGTTCAGTTTGCTAACAACTTGCTCCTATAACTCCTGTGCTATTCGTTGCAGGGTATATGCTTCCCCCACCAGCTTTACTGCTTTTAACTCGTTCGGTTTGCTAACAACTTGCTCATATAACTTCTGTTCTATTCGTTGCAGGGTGTATGCTTCCCTTGGCAGATTTACTGCTCGTTTAACCTGTTCAGTTTGCTAACAACTTGCTCCTATAACTCCTGTGCTATTTGTTGCAGGGTGTACGCTTCCCCCACCAGCTTTACTGCTTTTAACTTGTTCGGTTTGCTAACAACTTACTCCTATAACTCCAGTGCTATTCGTTGCAGCATGTATGCTTCCCCTGGCAGATTTACTGCTCGTTTAACCCTTTCGGTTTGCTAACAACTGCTCCTATAACTCTGGTGCTATTGTTCCAGGGTGTATGCTTCCCCGACAGCCTAACTGCTAGTTTAAGCCATTCGTCTCGTCAAAAAATTCTCATGCAACTCTAGTGCTATTTTGCAGGGTGTATGCTTCCCCTGACAGCTACAGCTAATTTAAACCCATTGGCACTTAACAACTTGCTCACCCAACTTGTGCAAATTGTGGCAGGGTGCATGCTTCCCCTGCCAGCAGTACTGCTAGTTTAACTCAGTGTCTGCATAATGAGGCACATTCTTTATTCTATTTAGACATGCTTATTTGTTTGGGGGAATGATTTTGTTTTGGTGGCAATCATTTTGTTTTGGGGGACATGTATTGTCTTGCATGTATTGTCTGCAAGGCTGCATGGGTGGGCAGAGAGTTGCCCAGAACAGTTTCATTCCGCCAAACTAAATATATGCTATCGTTAAATAATTGATGACAGTGCTCCCGACAGAAATCAAGCGTAGCGTTAGTTCTGGCAGGTCACATGAGTTCAGCTTGCATCAGCTGATCACATCAGGTGCAGCTAATCAACGTTAACCAATAGTCATACAACACACACTAGACTGCGTCCTATTTAAGTTGCATTTCTTTGCTCCTTATCAGCTGCTTAATCATGTTGCACTTAAAACCCACCTCCATCCCATCTCCTCCTTATCTGCCTGTATCTTCGGATCTTTTAATTTAATCCTGTTACGCATCAGGAACTGTTCTAGTTCCCCAGGTGTGAGGACATATATTGCTGCGCTCCCACTATGTCCATGCAAGGCTGCATGGATGGGCAGAGAGTTGCCCAGAACAGTTTCATTCCACCAAACTAAATATATGCTGTCGTTAAATAATTGACGACAGTGGCCCCGACAGAAAAGTGGTTATACACAAATTCTTGATCTTTTCTAGAGGGTATACGTCGTATGCCTGCATATCACGTAGACTACACCACTGCCTGATAGCATTGCGTTCAGATCGAAGAGTGTGTTAACCAGCATAACCTGGAAAGAGTCACTGTTGGAGGGTGTGGTTTTGAAGAGAGAGCGTGTGATCGAAGTTACCCAGCAACACTTTAGTCAACCAGCTTGACCAGAAGGACCATGACGGTCCTGATGTTTCTCTGCTGAACAACATGGACCAAACCAACTTTAAGCAGCATCAAATGGAAAAGACATAACGTGGTCTTTATCTGCAAATGGGTCCTGGTTCAGGTTTGAGGGTAATGTACACTGAGTGCAATGAGTTGGAGAGGATTAAATCACGGTCAGGTCGGATATGNCGGAATGGGACCGGGTTGGACCTGCACGGTTTCGGCGGGTGGGGCTTCCTGGGTCGCGGCTCGTGGGCTCTCCCTGTTCTTCGTGGACGTTGCTCGGTGGCTTTGGTCGGGGTCACTGAGTGCAGCTATGACACGTCAGAGGAGATCTGGCCCTCCCGGCTGAGCCTGGTTTCACCCGAGGTTTTTTTTTCTCCATTATTCATCATTGGAGTTTGGGTTCCTCGCCACAGCAGAGCAGTGCAGTGTTGGCTTGCTCACCGGGAGACTGCATTTATTCATTTATTTATTTATTTATTTATTTATTTATTAGATATTATTTATTATAATGATCTTGCTTGGTCTATAAACACCATGCACTGTGCTGTGTTTTACCTTTCTGTGTTTTTCTTATTTGCTCCTGTAAAGCTGCTTTGGAACAATGCACATTGTGAAAAGTGCTATATAAATAAAATAAAATTGAATTGAATTGAATTGAAGTTTAACCTGTTCAGTTTGATAACAACTTGCTCCTATAACTTCTGTGCTATTTGTTGCAGGGTGTATGCTTCCCTTGGCAGATTTACTGCTCGTTTAACCTGTTCAGTTTGCTAACAACTTGCTCCTATAACTCCTGTGCTATTCGTTGCAGGGTATATGCTTCCCCCACCAGCTTTACTGCTTTTAACTCGTTCGGTTTGCTAACAACTTGCTCATATAACTTCTGTTCTATTCGTTGCAGGGTGTATGCTTCCCTTGGCAGATTTACTGCTCGTTTAACCTGTTCAGTTTGCTAACAACTTGCTCCTATAACTCCTGTGCTATTTGTTGCAGGGTGTACGCTTCCCCCACCAGCTTTACTGCTTTTAACTTGTTCGGTTTGCTAACAACTTACTCCTATAACTCCAGTGCTATTCGTTGCAGCATGTATGCTTCCCCTGGCAGATTTACTGCTCGTTTAACCCTTTCGGTTTGCTAACAACTGCTCCTATAACTCTGGTGCTATTGTTCCAGGGTGTATGCTTCCCCGACAGCCTAACTGCTAGTTTAAGCCATTCGTCTCGTCAAAAAATTCTCATGCAACTCTAGTGCTATTTTGCAGGGTGTATGCTTCCCCTGACAGCTACAGCTAATTTAAACCCATTGGCACTTAACAACTTGCTCACCCAACTTGTGCAAATTGTGGCAGGGTGCATGCTTCCCCTGCCAGCAGTACTGCTAGTTTAACTCAGTGTCTGCATAATGAGGCACATTCTTTATTCTATTTAGACATGCTTATTTGTTTGGGGGAATGATTTTGTTTTGGTGGCAATCATTTTGTTTTGGGGGACATGTATTGTCTTGCATGTATTGTCTGCAAGGCTGCATGGGTGGGCAGAGAGTTGCCCAGAACAGTTTCATTCCGCCAAACTAAATATATGCTATCGTTAAATAATTGATGACAGTGCTCCCGACAGAAATCAAGCGTAGCGTTAGTTCTGGCAGGTCACATGAGTTCAGCTTGCATCAGCTGATCACATCAGGTGCAGCTAATCAACGTTAACCAATAGTCATACAACACACACTAGACTGCGTCCTATTTAAGTTGCATTTCTTTGCTCCTTATCAGCTGCTTAATCATGTTGCACTTAAAACCCACCTCCATCCCATCTCCTCCTTATCTGCCTGTATCTTCGGATCTTTTAATTTAATCCTGTTACGCATCAGGAACTGTTCTAGTTCCCCAGGTGTGAGGACATATATTGCTGCGCTCCCACTATGTCCATGCAAGGCTGCATGGATGGGCAGAGAGTTGCCCAGAACAGTTTCATTCCACCAAACTAAATATATGCTGTCGTTAAATAATTGACGACAGTGGCCCCGACAGAAAAGTGGTTATACACAAATTCTTGATCTTTTCTAGAGGGTATACGTCGTATGCCTGCATATCACGTAGACTACACCACTGCCTGATAGCATTGCGTTCAGATCGAAGAGTGTGTTAACCAGCATAACCTGGAAAGAGTCACTGTTGGAGGGTGTGGTTTTGAAGAGAGAGCGTGTGATCGAAGTTACCCAGCAACACTTTAGTCAACCAGCTTGACCAGAAGGACCATGACGGTCCTGATGTTTCTCTGCTGAACAACATGGACCAAACCAACTTTAAGCAGCATCAAATGGAAAAGACATAACGTGGTCTTTATCTGCAAATGGGTCCTGGTTCAGGTTTGAGGGTAATGTACACTGAGTGCAATGAGTTGGAGAGGATTAAATCACGGTCAGGTCGGATATGACTTTACCACCTATGATTATATCACAGGGGTAAACAGGAGGTCACACACACATTTACATACAGAGATAACTGTAAAACACATCTGTGGGTCAGACGTTGATAAAGCTTGCTGCTTTTCATTGCACACAGTCTTCCATTTCCAACAAAGTTCATCAGTTTTCATATGTTTGGTTTGCTGTTTCTGTCCGATGTCTTTAGACACAATTTGAACATGATGAAACAGTGGAAGATGCACATCCAGCTGGGGTTGTTTCATTCCTGTATTCATTATTTGAATAGCTGACATTTTCCATACATCACCCTTGATTGTGTATGAGACAGGCTAATGAGAGACATCAGACTTGTTTTTCTGTCTTCCAGATACACGATGTGTTCACAATGTTTCAATGTGAAATTGATTCTCCTCTTTTCTTTTGATGCCAGCAGTGAACAATCATTGTAATTGACCGTGGCAACACTGATGAAACATTTCAGAGTAAGGATTGGAAAATTGAATTAATACCATTAATCACACACAGGAATCTCACATTAATTCTGTCTGCTTTCTATTAGCCTCTACGAACAATTGGCATGGTGAAGTTACCAGGACGTCCCTAAAATTCCAAGTGGTACATGCACCAACCTCTCCTGGGCACAGTGGATAGCAACAGAGGACTGTAGTGGGCAATCAATTGTCAGTTCAGATCATCTTGTTTTCCTCAAACATGGGTGAAGTAATTCTATAATGGCTGTCAATACAACAGAAAGCTCAGCGCTAGAGTAGCGTTATGCATAGGGGAAACAGAAATGCTAGAAGTGTGCTGACGAGCACTGATGAGTGATGAGATCATCTTTGATGGTTTGCTTGAGTCGTTTGGTGGTGAGACAAATCATGGCCATGATCTTTGACACTTAGACATGACACAACACTTCTTTTTGGAAGGCTGACCATGCAGTGGTTTATCAGATCCTGTTCTTGTTCTTTTTATGTACAATGGTCAGGTTCTAGGGTTTGGGTTGTCTTAGTTTTGTTTTTCCAGGTGTTTATAGGAGTTCTAATGCCTTGCATTTCATCAGGTTTATGATATATGTTGACCTAATTGATCCAAGAGAAACCTCATTATTAGGCAAGCACTGTGAAAACAGGCACAGCGTCTGAGATAACAGCTTTCACAAATCATTCGTCTTTGTGTGAACCATTCCCTTTCAGTGCTGTGGATTCCAAACTTCTTCTATGAACTGTATTTTATTGATCAAAAAATGTTGTTGAGCAGTCTTTGGTCATATGTAAAATGTGTTAAGAACTTATTTCTTTTGCTACTTCTGAGATCTAACAGTTGTAAGGTGGCAGGAATTTTGGAACCTAAAGATGGGTTTCAGACCAAGAACAGTTAAGAGCCGGACAGCTCACAGCCATTACAATATTAGTGACCATAAATTCAACATGGCAGATTTTGAGTAAGGTGGTGAGAAATGCAACAGAAAAGCTCTAAAAACAACAGTTTTATGCATGTGTGTTGGCTTGAGAACCTACAGCCTCGTTCCAAAGTGACAGGGTACTCCTTTGAGGCAGCAGCACCCGCTTGAATTGGCCTGTGAGCTGATGCCAGATGCAAAGGTGGTGGAAAAGTCATCCAAAGAAACATCTCAGATAACGAGATGCCAGCCTCTTGTTTTGCTCAACTCTGCCTGCCTGAAATGTTAAAGAAGGAAAAATCCTCTATGTAAATGTAGCACGTGATGGGTGCGTGTGGGGCAGCCAGCGGGCAGTGTGATTTGGCTGCGAGCGTTTGCACAGGAGCAAGAACCAACCTTTGACGTACTGTAGAATTTTTCTTGGCTATTGTATCGCATGGAAAATATAGCGTCTTTTGTGACAACCTAAGAAAACAGATGTACTTTGTTCTTTGTCTTTAAACACAGAGGGAACATGACATTGATGCACCTTGATAGCCCCTAATCCTAAACAAAGTGCTTTAACAAGAAAACAAATTCATTCCAACCATTCCAATCTGGCACCGTTCTTCTATGCCTTTATCTAAATGCCGTGACATCATCTGAACATTATGATGACACATGTGATGTCATGAGAGCCAGTGCTAATCCACCTGTTGTCATAGCAAGAGAGCAATCTCTATATAAACAATAAATGGTACTTTTCTAACGTCTCCACACAATAACAGAGCATGTGAGGCGGTCAAGCCATTTAACAAATTAAAATCCAATCTCACATGTTGGGGTGTCACAAAAGTGTTTTCACATGGAGTTCTGAGTGATCTCAGTGTGATAACCAAAGGAAATAATACACAATACCTGAAGTATGTGACAACATATACAGAATAAATGACCATAAGCAAATTTTTCCAGATGCAATTTTCGCAGTGCTATGACAAAAGGACAAAAGACATCTGGCTAATATTTGGCATTACAAAAACAGTGAAGCTTTTTCTTTGTCCTTTTTGCAGCTGTCTCACAACATGAAGTGCAGGCCACAGAAAACTCTTAATGCTGTCTGCCATGGATGAATCAACTCTAAATTCAAAAGTGTTTGTATTTATACCCTGACACGGCTTATTAAGAGTGTGTGGGCTTTTGGACGGAGTCTGGGAGATGGCTTCATATTCTGGACCAGAAACAACTGACATTTTTTCACAGTTTATGGAAAACTGTGCAGTGCTTCCATTTGTTTAGGAGCCATCTGGTCATGTATGTCTTCTTCATATCAAGGTCAGAATTACAAGCAAGAGGTGGAAAAACATCATGGGAGTCATGGGAAAAAACTCATGTGTGGCCTGGAAACACACGGCCTGGAAAAAAATGCTTTAAGCTGTCAAAAAGAAAAAGTGTAGAGTTATGATGAATTTGGATGAGTGTCATGGTTATTGTCTGTTCCCTGGGGCCTCGCGTACAAAAACTTTGACGCTGATTCCATACTAAAACATTGCGTACGGACAAAGCTGTAAATGTGCGTACGGACAAAAACTCAGATGTATGAATCTCTGCGTACGCAGGATCCCACGCGTATTCTCTTTGTACATCACAATTAACGTCAAATTGAGCGCACATGCACCAGCACTCTGTCTCCTGCCTCAATTAAATAAATTTGAATATGGTAATGAGTCCACTTTGGCAAAAGCAAGCAGCAAGAAAATGTCAAAAGCAAGCAGCAAGAAACGAAACTTTATGGAATGTGAATTAGAGGTGCTACTATGGTAGGTAGAAACTAGAAAAAATATTTTATGTGGAACTTTGTCCTCCGGAATTAGTAACAAAAGAAGAAAAGGAGTGGGAAAGTTTGGCTGATGCCGTCAACTTAAAATGAACTTAAAAATAAATGGTCGGATATAAAAGTGGAAGTTAAGTGGAGAACTGCTGCGGACCGACAAAGTGTGGGCAGAACAGGCGGTGGTACAGGGGTCAATGAACTTACAGCCTTTGAGCAGAGAGTTGCTTCTATTGTGGGCGACACTTTACTCTCTGGAGAAGTATCCGTTGCTGTGGAAGACTCGGATTTACAACAGCACTGCCGTGAAGGCAATTTCACGTTTATCTGCTTAACTTTGGTACACATAGCTTACCAGCCTGTATTTAAATTTCAAATGCATGCAATCTAGCTGACCAAAAGTACACCAGAGATTTTACATATCTGTTGCATTTATGTCAAATGCATGCACCCATTAATAATGAACAGACTCAAATCACAGGTAACATGTGCCTGTGTTTATTAAGACGCACGCAGAGTCCAACCCCTCTTAAGCAGCAAGGCCCCTTTCTGTCTGGCGTCTCTGGCGTTTCCAGTGCTGAGGCCCGTCCGCCTGGTCGCGCCTTGACGCATGCTGTTCTGGAGTAACAACAGCAAATCGTTAAGGCCATCGGAGAAAATAACAGTCACCTGAAAAATATCACTGACATTAATAAGCCACTAATGTCAGACATAAGCCGCTCATTAAAGGAATTGGTCGAAAAATGAACTTTCTGTCTGATTACCATTTATATTGCTTACGAAGTGGCACAACTTGTCAGGGCGGTATAACAGCATCCCCCCGGTCCTACCAAGGCAGCGCCACCAACATTTCACCTGTCCAATTGCCTACAGCTGACAAGAGTGCGAAATTGGGAATCATTGTATCCGTGCTCTCGGCCAGTTTGTGGGTTGGTGAGGGGGGTTAACAGCCACGTCTTTAGTGGATAACTGCGGTCTCCTGATGGGTAGTTTAATAATTAAACACGCAAAAAACACTTTATAGAGAAACATAACTTTAAATTCATCACTCACCAAGAAGCCACCCATCACGCACCCTGCCAGCTTGGAGCCTCATCCCAACCATGCTGTTTGTAAGGATGTATGAATCGTGTGTTGACCCAGGCCACCTTGCCACAATATTTGTAAGGCGCATTTGTGCGTCACATACTATCTGCACATTTATATAAATAGAAATGTTTCAGATTGACATATCATATTGACACAAATTCTTCCTCAGATGGCGCATTTATAACAATGTGTGTGCAGTCGATCGCTCCGATTACATTAAGAAAACCGGCGATCACTGCAAATTGCACTTTAATGTTTGGCTTGTCTACTGCATCGTATGGGAACCTTATGTACCTGGTAGACATGCGGATGATCCTGTG
Organism: Triplophysa rosa; assembly: GCF_024868665.1. NCBI lineage: Eukaryota > Metazoa > Chordata > Actinopteri > Cypriniformes > Nemacheilidae > Triplophysa > Triplophysa rosa. Next base: position 178,533 of record NC_079902.1, on the reverse strand, counting down.
ACATACAGCTGGCATTGTGTGGCTCAAAGATGACTGGCTTATTCTAGAGCTAGATTCTTTCCCTTTGGAAAGAACCAGTTGCCAGGAAACCAAGTGTTATCAGCACCTGTATGGGAATGGGTAATGCGTGGCATCTCGCGGTCTCTCTCTCCAAATTCGGACCCAACTCCTGCAAGAGGATAGCCCTTGGAAATCTGAAACGGCTGATAAGCCAGTCATCATTGTGGTCCAGAAAATCATTGTTTGGCATTTGGCCATTGGTAAATGCTGCCATTGTCATTAGGGCTGTATTAATTTGCTCATGCTTTTGATAGAATACTCCCCCATAAGGCTTTGCGATTGACGTGTCTTGTGATTTGATAGTCAAATGTTTGCAACTTCACGTCAATGCCTCTAAGAGTCACCACTGGACAAAAACCATGAGAAATGCTGCTGTGGAGGAATGCACATTCTCACGTTAATTTCACTGTTAGTACATCCGACCGTGAGCGTGAAAACAGGCGTGTGCAAAGTTTTTGTGCATTGACACAGGCCCCTGGTCTGTTTCCCTGATTTTCTCCCTTCATCACCGAAGGATTCAATTTCCCAAAATTTTTCACACTTCCTCACCTGTCTCCTGTCTGCAATCACCCATGCCAGTCAGCGATCTCCCTGATCAATTGTTGTCTGGTCTCATCGATGTATTATTCTGTGTGGATCAATATTCAAGATTCTGTTGTTATGCTCACCTGTTGTTAATAAATCTCCTAAGCCTTTGCTCCAATCACCAGACAAAAAATAATAATAACTGAGACTCAAGTTCAAGTTAACTGAGACAACTGTTTTTTAAGTTAAGGAAAAGCCTGAGAAAAAAAGATAAGTTTTAAGAAATGATAAAAAAATCGACAACATATGAGGTAAAGGAGGTTCCATAGCTTAAGACCAAGAACTAAAAAAGCCCCATCACCTTAGGATTTTAAACTAGATTAGTCCAAGTGTGCAGCATTCCTATCGAACGACATACATACACACACAGTCTTATCTGTTTGACCATAAATATTCCTGGAGTTTTTTTGAGTTGTTCCCGCCGTTATAAGTAACAGCTCAAGTGATTGCGCTGGTGCACACACACAATATTTCACCTTGCAGCAACATGACAGCCTGTTCATTATGAAAATAAAACAGTTATTGCCATTATAATTATTATAAGTGCTTTTTAATTGAATATATGCACGCTACAGGTCAGCACTAACGTTTTCCACTAGCGCTTGAGGAGCGGGATCTGCCAAATGAGGTACCGGATAGGAGTTCGGAAGTGCCGGATCCGGATCCGATTGTCCTTTTAAATATAATCCTGTCATGTAGTGTGTGTGGGTTTGGAATTTTAGCATGTCTGTGTAAATATGTATGATTGATTTATGAGACAAACAGTGTTGCTTGTGAGCATGCATCAAACTTATTGTTTCTGGCTATATATGCATCCATGCATAAGTTTAACGGGGTAGAAACTTGACGGGTAGGAAAAACAGATCCTGTCCCAAAATTAACTCCAACCCCCTTTAAATATTATCCTGTCATGTGTAACATGTAGTGTGTGTGGCCTTGACATTTTTGCATTTCTCTGTAAATATGAATAAATGCTCGATGAGACAAACAGTGTTGCTTGTGAGCAGGGATCAAACTGATTGTTTTTCACTATATGTGCATCCTTGACAACTAAGAATGTTGCTGTCAGAGGAGGGTCCACTATGTTCAATGAGAAACAAAGTCAAAGAGGACCGGGGCTTCAAACCACCAACCTGCCAATGTCAAACCCAAAGCACTAACCACTACATCAGTTGGACTGCTGCAAGACTCCGCCTGAAAGTGAAGCTCATCAAGGGTAGTATTTGCCAGCTATTGCAGGGGAACTGTCTCTCACAGCTGAGAATTCTCCTGTCACATAAAGTTCCACCCGTGTTCCATGAGATAGAAAGTCCCTACTTGTCTCAAACTTGCACTGCTGACTTTCAAAACCAACACAAGTAGCTTCTTAGAGTTTAAGGTTCATATCATTGAATCTTGCAAAGCAGGAAAATGTATTATGACAACTAACAACGTTGTCAGATAGGGTTCTCCCTTGTTCAATGAGAAAAAAAGGAAGGGGACCAGAGCTTCAAACCATCAACCTGCCCATCTCAAACCCAAAGCACTAACTACTACAGCAGTTTTGAGAATTCTGCTGTCAAATAGGAGTTCCCCTGTGTTCAATGAGAAATAAGAAGGGGGACGGGGCTTCAAACCACCAACCTGTCTATCCCAAACCCAAAGCAAAAGCGAAGACAGGCAAGGTAGAAACGTGGCAGATCCTGCCCCCAAATTTTCCCAAAGCCTTTCAAATATTATCCTGTCATGTGTAACATGTAGTTTGTGTGGCCTTGACATTTTAGCATGTCTATGTAAATATGAATAAATGCTTGATGAGACAATCAGTGTTGCTTGTGTGCAGGCATCAAAGTCAATGTTTTTGACTATGTGTTCACTCGTGACAACTAAGAATGTTGCTGTCAAGTGAGGTTCCCGTGTTCAATGAGGAAAAGAGAACCGGGCCTTCCGTCCCCCAACATGCCCATGTCAAACCCAAAGCACTGACCACTACACCAGTCGGCCAATTGTACGGACCCGCTTGAAAGGGAAGCCAATCAAGGGTCAAATATGCCAGCTTTGCAGGGGGAACGGTATCTCAAAGCTGAGAATTGTCCTGTCACATACTGTTCCAGCTGTGTTCCATGAGATAGAAAGTCCCTACTCGTCTCACACTTGCACTGCTGACTTTCAAAACCAATACAAGTAGGTTCTTAGAGTTTAAGGCTCATTTCATTGAATCTTTCAAAGCAGGAAAACGTATTATGACAACTAAGAACGATGCTGTCAGATGAGGTTCCCTTGTGCTCAACGAGAAAAAAAAAGATGGGGGCTGGGACTTCAAACCACCAACCTGCCTATCTCAAGCCCAAAGCACTAATCAGAATCAGAATCAGAATCAGAATCAGAATCAGAATCAGAAGAGCTTTATTGCCAAGTGTGCTTGCACACACAAGGAATTTTCTTTGGTGTTGGAAGCTTCTAGTACAGACATTCAACACAATGACAATACAATATAATACGATTTACAGTCTAAAAGATTCTAAATTGTGCATATATAAAATAAAGACTATTTTACAGAAAATGGGGGATAGTAACATATAAGAGACATTGTACAGGGTAGTATATAGTAGAATAAACATATTAACAGATTGTATGTACACTTGTGCAAATGGATAATTTAGTAAGTAGAGGTAGTGTTATATACATGTATACATAAGATGTAGATATAATAAGGCACTATAGTGCACACTATAGGAGTAGTGGAAGTGGAATATTGCTCTAAAGGAGTAGTTATCTGTTTAGGAGGGAGATTGCCTGGGGGAAGAAGCTGCTTCTGTGTCTGGAAGTCCTGGTGTTTGGTGCTCTAAAGCGCCGGCCAGAGGGCAGCAGATCAAAGAGTTTGTGTGCTGGGTGTGTGGAGTCAATGATGATTTTCACTGCAGCAGTTGGCCGATTTACCATCCTCCCTGAAAAATGATTCTGTCACGTGTAACATTTAGTGTGTGTGGCCATGAAATTTTAGAATGTCTATGTAAATATGAATAAATGCTTCATGAGACATACAGTGTTGCCGGTGCTTAATTTGTAAATTCTGAGGTTCTGGAACAAGGGGGCATGGCAGATCCGGCAAGTTAGCGGGATGTGGAGCAATAACGGAATAGGCAATTTTTGTGGGGCTTTCTATCCAACTATTTATGTTTTGAAAATGCGCATAAGAAAGCCTAAATGGAAACGGATATGCGAAAATAATCTCAGAATTACCTAAGAAATTGAACGTGCTAGACACAGATTTAATCTCGAGTTTACCTTAGTTCAAATGCGCGTTAAGGTGAAGGAAACAGTTAATTGTCATATTTAATTTATTATAAATCAATGTTGTGCTTGTAAAACACCAAAAACACAGCCCACAATATTTGTGTACAATTCAGAAGTTTAACGTCAAACTTAAATTACACAGGCATTTTGTGCGTGAGCGCGTGCTGGTGGAGGCTAATGTGTATAACAAATTAGGCATATTAAGCATCTAATCATACGTTAAACGTATTTCATCAGATCTTCTCCGTCTCTTCGCAACATTTAATACAACTTGTCTAACAACACAAATATCTCTCTCTGAAGTGTCCATCACGACAAGTCTCATTCAATATATAATGCAAGCATGCGATGTGCATGCCTACGCGTCAGAAGACTTCCCACATTTCAGAAGTGCATCAACATTTATAGGCTATGTATTCGTGGAGTACGCCGAGTATTTGACAATTAACAGATTAACAAAACGAAAGGGAAAAAATGGTGACAATGTGCTGCTGAAATTGGTTCAGTTTGTGAGGCGCAGCGCACCACAAATGAGATCAAGGAAAGGAGATGACAGAGCGCATCCTGTAAATTTTCTCTATTTTGAAAAAGCACAATGTTTTGTTTTTAGTCCAAGTGTGCAGCATTCCTATCGAACGACATACATACATACACAGTCTTATCTGTTTGACCATAAATATTCCTGGAGTTTTTTTGAGTTGTTCCCGCCGTTATAAGTAACAGCTCAAGCGATTGCGCTGGTGCACACACACAATATTTCACCTTGCAGCAACATGACAGCCTGTTCATTATCAAAATAAAATAGTTATTGTCATTATAAATATTATAAGTGCTTTTTAATTGAATATATGCATGCAACAGGTCAGCACTAATGTTTTCCACTAGCGCTTGAGGAGCGGGATCTGCCAAATGAGGTACCGGATAGGAGTTCGAAAGTGCCGGATCCGATTGTCCTTTTAAATATAATCCTGTCATGTAGTGTGTGTGGGCTTGGAATTTTAGCATGTCTGTGTAAATATGTATGATTGATTTATGAGACAAACAGTGTTGCTTGTGAGCATGCATCAAACTTATTGTTTCTGGCTATATATGCATCCATGCATAAGTTTAACGGGGTAGAAACGTGACAGGTAGGAAAAACAGATCCTGTCCCAAAATTATGTCCAACCCCCTTTAAATATTATCCTGTCATGTGTAACATGTAGTGTGTGGCCTTGACAGTTTTGCATGTCTCTGTAAATATGAATAAATGCTCGATGAGACAAACAGTGTTGCTTGTGAGCAGGGATAAAACTAAATGTTTCTCGCTATATATGCATCCATGCATAAGTTTAACGGGGTAGAAACGTGACAGGTAGTAAAAACCGATCCTGTCCCAATTACCTCCTTCCTCCTTTAAATATTATACTTTCATGTGTAATGTGTAGTGTGTGTGGCCTTGACATTTTTGCATGTCTCTGTAAATATGAATAAATGCTCGTTGAGACAAACAGTGTTGCTTGTGAGCAGGGATCAAACTAATTGTTTCTGTGGTTAATAATATGAATTCCGATGCTAAGTGTCAGGAAATGAGGCAAGGAAGAACCCAATGCAGGCAGCGATGCAGAAAACACTTAACTTTAATAATAAAACAAAACACCCACAATGGGGAAAACTATAACAAAACACAACTTCAAACAAAAACCCACGATGGGGTAAAACAAGAAAACAGGATAACAAAACTAAACTCCACACTAGGGAATGAATAAGAAATCAAAACACAAGGTAAGTCAATCCAACAAGGCAGGGTAATAAAATCCAATAAGGCAAGGTGACACAGCAAACATCCAAGGCAAAAGACAATGCGACACAAAACGAACGAGCCAGAGGTACACGAACGTACAAGCAATCCACCAACACAAGACAAAGAAACAAGAGGGTATATATAGGGAAAACAAACGAGGGATAACGACATGGGGCAGGTGTGGGACATTAAACACTCAGGGAAAGATAACGAGGAAACGAGAGGAATGGGGCCAATGACAAGACACTGGAGAGAACGTATATTATTGTCAAACGGACAATAATATGTTTCTCTCCACACATAACCAAAGACTTTGCCATGGCTCTGCTACAGGACCAAGAAAAACATGACTAAGGAAGCAGAGCCATGACAGAAGCCCCCCCTTTAATGAGCACCTCCAGGTGCTCACCAAGGGGTAGACGGACAAGACAAGGCAGACCGAGACAAAGACAAAAACCAGACAAACATGGTGAACATGACAAGGGGTAGACAGGACAACAAGACTACAGGACTGGGGTGGGATAACAAGAACAACAAACATGGGAGGGGGGGTGGGCAAAACAAGAGTTCACGGGGGAAAACCAAAAGGGTGGGGGAAACAGTCCCAGTCCCCGGGGTGGGAACAGTCCCAGTCCCCGGCTGCGCTCGAGGGCGCGTGAGTCCTGGGGGACTTAGGAGGAGTCCTGGGGGGAACAGTCTTTGACCCTGGGAGTCTCCCAGGGACCGGCTGGAAGGCCGGCTGGAAAGGGCTTGACCCGCTGGAAGGCCGGCTGGACAGGGCTTGACGCCGGCTGGAAGGCCGGCTGGACAGGGCTATGACGGCTTGCGGCTGACGACACGGCCGGCTGGACAGGGCTCGGTCGACGCTGCGGAACATAGGCTAAGTGCACGGCTGGACACGGGCTGGAAGGCCGGCTGGACAGGGCTTGACGAAGGCCGGCTGGACAGGGCTGACGCCGGCTGGAAGGCCGGCTGGACAGGGCTTGACGCCGGCTGGATCACCGGACTGGACGCCGGCTGGATCACCGGACTGGACGCCGGCTGGATCACCGGACTGGACGCCGGCTGGATCACCGGACTGGACGCCGGCTGGATCACCGGACTGGACGCCGGCTGGATCACCGGACTGGACGCCGGACTGGACGCCGGACTGGACCCCGGACTGGACGCCGGCTGGACCACCGGACTGGATGCCGGCTGCACCGGACTGGATGCCGGCTGCACCGGACTGGATGCCGGCTGCACCGGACTGGATGCCGGCTGCACCGGCCGGGAAGGAGACCACGCTGCCCGCCGTTGCCTCTTCTTCTTACGCCTAGCCACCCGGCTGGTGGTCGGGTGATGGAAGGAGGTATACCAATATTTAATTATTGGTATTATTGGTTACATTTACGAGCACAAGACGTCCCAGAGCTGAAGTCATGGTTGGCTCGCAAGAAGAGCAAATGGCTTTCTCATGATATTCTCAATGAGATGTTGGAAATTATGGCTCACAATATAATGCAAATGATAATCAAAGAAATACAGAGTGCAGAATTTTTTTCTGTGATTTTAGACGAGACGGCTGACATTACCGTCAAAGAGCAGGTGTCGATATGTTTCCGTTTTGTAACGGAACAGTTGGAAGCAGAGGAATTATTTGTGGGATTTTATGAGACGTCTAACACAACTGCAGACGCTCTCGTTGAACTCCTGAAAGATGCCTTAAAGAGATTCTCACTGCTGATCGAAAAATGTAGAGGACAGTGTTATGACGGCGCAGCAAACGTTTCTGGTATTCGAAGAGGTCTGCAGGCTCGCGTCCAAGAAATGGAGCCCTGAGCCATGTATATCCACTGCATGGCCCACCTTGTTAATTTGGTTGATCAGGACATAGCCCAAAACATCCCAGCCTCTCGAAACTTCATGGTACTTGTTCGTGACCTGATAACGCTAATCAGAAATTCTCCAAAGAGACTCGCTTGGTTTCAGCAGTTTCAACGCAAAGACGCGCAGTCTTTGAGGCCACTGTGTCCAACACGCTGGACACTGAAAGCTGATTCGCTACAGTCCATTGCATCAAATTACAGCGCAATAATTGAGTTTTTCGAGGATCTCTGTCGATGTGACAAAGGTGAAGCTGGAGGAAAGGCAAATGGACTTCTGTCACATCTCCAGAAATTTGGGACATTCTTCATGTTGAAACTCTTGAGCCGTTTTTTCTCACGTGCAGAATCGGTCAATGCAGCACTCCAACGGAGCCAGTTGCACTTGCAAAAAGCTGCTGCGATGATTGAAACACTGAAAAAGGACATACAGCATCTTCGTGAAAACGGATTTGAAGAGTTTTGGAAAAACACCACTGCAGCAGCAGATGAACTCAATTTGGAGAGGCCAGCCATTCCAAGACCAAGAAAGATCCCTCGCAGACTGGACACGGGAGGGGCATCACCACACGTGTTTCAGTCACCTGAAGCAATGCACAGACAGCAGTACAATGAAACAATGGACACTGCAACTTCATCTCTGGACTGCAGATTCAGCCAAACTGCATTTAAGCACATGCAAGATGTTGAGGATTTCGTGACAGGAAAGGGAGACTGTAAAACTATCTTAAGGTTCTATGGGGATGATTTGGATGAAAGCAGACTGAGGCTTCACCGGGACATGTGCATAGACATAGCAAAACAGAGGGGTGTCCAGTTAAACACCTTTCAAGAGGTAGTGGGTTTCCTCAAAGGAGATACGGGAGACAGTTTGAGAACCATGGTGCCAGAACTCACCAAACTTGTGAAACTGGCACTGACAGCCCCTGTGACATCTTGCACTTCAGAGAGGTCATTTTCAGGACTCCGACGACTGAAGACGTATCTGCGTTCCAGAATGGGGCAAGGACGCCTGAATCATATTGCCATTTTAAACTGTCACAAAAACATGTCACGTAACGAACATTTGGATCTTATAGCAGATGAATTCATTAAGCGTACAGCCACAAGAAGGAACACATTCCTACTTAAGAACTAAATCCAATCGTAAGTAAAAACACTTTTGCATATTTTTTAATTATAGCCTAATAGAATGTCATTATGTGAATTCTTTGTGCCTAGGTTCCGTTATTGTAATTGAAGATCTCTGGAGCCAGATTAAATATTCGTTGGAGTCTGGACTATACATGACACAACTTCGGAATTAATTTTTGAAGGCCTAACAAATTGGTCAATCGCAGCTAAGTGGCACGGAGAAAAAGACTGTAAAAAAATGTGTAAATACTTGAGTATAAGCATCGTTGGACTTTACCTGATTAATAGGTTAAGAATGTCTGTCAAAAGGTTTTAATTTGTTATTTATGTAGAGTTAATTAAAAAATGTTTTTTTTTTCAAAACTATAAGCTTAGGTGTATACAATCTATATTTCTTAGAAACGATTAATGTGTTTTACAATTTGCTTGTGGGTCTACAGGCTCCGTTTTATGAACTGAAAATCTGGAATGTAATTGTTCGTTCTATTTTAGAACTATTTTAAAGTTTATGTTTATTCTTAAATGTGTTCTTGAAGCAATTTTATTGCTTAAAAAATGTGTAATATTTTTATTAGGCCTATAGCCTGTTAAAGATGTTAGAATTTTTAGGAATGTTTTCGGAATGTTTTTTTCTATAACTCCGTTTCTGTAATTCGACTAATTATTCGTTGGAGTTTAAACTATGGTTGTTGTTAATGTTATAATTTGCTAATGGTAAACTGAATAAAATAATAATAATAATAATAAGAGTGAAGTAATCATTTAACTGAAAATGTTTAGTGTGCTTTATTTATACAATACAAAATTTACAGAAGCTGTTAAAATGTTTCACACTTTCTTGTGTATGCTCTGCTGTAAAGTAAGTAGCCTAATATACAGAATGAATTGTTCATTGTGAGTTTGAAAATATTTTAAGTTATAATTTGCTTATGAAAAAATATATATTTGGTGATGGTGGTTGGGGCCTGTGGGGGTGGGGTTTGGTTTTGGCAACGTGAGCACCCACTGGCGAAAAAAGTAATCGGCGCCTATGAACAGTGCCATTGTAATCTTTCTGAACACGATCGAGAAAGCAAATGAAGTAGTTCAGAAAGGCATTGTGCTTGATGGTGTATTTATTTCTGTCCTACCACTTTCTGTACCGTCAAAAAGGGTCACTCTTTCGAATATTCCACCGTTTATAAGTGATGATGTTTTAACACAGGCGCTGACTCGCTATGGTAAATTGGTCCTCCTCTTCTGAAACATGTTGTTTTTTTCAGACGTTCAGTGTACATCAGTGGTCACCACCCCTGCTCCTGGAGATCGACCTTCCTGCAGACTGCAGCTCCAACCCCGCTTCAGCACACCTGTCTGTCATGATCAAGCAAACACCTTGATTAGATAGTTCAGGTGTGTTTGATTGGGGTCAGAGCTGAAATCTTCAGGACAGTCGATCTCCAGGAGCAGGGTTGGTGACCACTGGGTACATGATTGTGAATAATGATTCTGACTTAGATCTCGCGTTGAATTTCCGTGTGGATGACTATGATTATGTGGTTTTTGCGCTCTGTGGACGGGAAGATTTTGTCGAATCATGCAGATATACGAACCAGAGCTTGTACTTTCTATGAAGATGTGAAGTGATTTAGAAACAGAATGTGATGGAGAAAGTGTTTTTTTTTTTAATCTACCCCAACTGTCGAAAAGTGCTAATATAGTACTTTCGAGTAATTTAAGTCTTGGAGAATTACATATAACCCTTAAAGACATGGAATCCGGGAATGCTCCGGGGATTGATGGACTGCCAATTGAATTTTATAAATTCTTTTGGTCTGAAATAGGTGAAGATTTATTACAAGTGATAAATGAAAGCCTGAATGCAGGTCTACTGCCAATGAGTAGTCGAAGGGCAGTCATTACTCTTCTCCCTAAAAAGGAGACCTTTTAGAAATTAAAAATTGGCGCCCCGTCTCTTTACTCTGTTCCGATTATAAATTACTTTCGAAAGTGTTGGCGAGTAGATTGTCTAAAGTAATAAACCAGGTTGTGCATCCCGATCAAACTTATTGTATCCCTGGAAGATCAATTTTTGATAATGTGACCCTTTTAGGGACCTGTTTGATGTCTCCAAATTGTTAAATTTGAATATAGGGATTATTTCCCTAGATCAAGAAAAAGCTTTCGATAGGGTAGAACATTCATTTTTGTGGAAAACTTTAGAAGCTTTTGGGTTCTGTTGGACTTTAAAGGCAGTCCTGCATGTTCAAAAATTTGAAGAGACAATTTGCTCAAAAGTAATATAAGGTTTTATTATCAGATGTAAAAAGGAGTAACAAAGCTTTGGGTTGCCAGTAAATCACCACTCTCTCCAAAAAGCCAACAACTCAAAATATTCAAATACACCCATATTTATAAAGTATGTGACGTCGCTCGTATCTTCTGACTCCTCCTCTGCTTTTTGCTCCCTTTCCACCAATCACCGTGAAGTCCTTTTTCTTAGTTCCTGTAAAATAAAACCTTCTCAAAACATACATCCTGTGGTCAGTCGCTAGTATTGAGGAATGTTCTCCAGGGACACCCTCCCCCAAGGAGTGGTCTCCTAAAAACAGTCTCCTGTGGCCGAACAATATACCAACATTCCCAACATTCTTCCAGTAAAAAGAAAACACTCAATCATCTAATGTTTTTAATTATATAGCGTTGTTTCTTAATCCTATGATTCATTAAAACACATCACAACTCATGATTATACTTAAAGTGATGACGCAAGCTGCGTCTAAAAACACACACGAAGACCAACATATACGAAACGCGCTCTGTAGAGCTGTTTGTCCGTTAGAGTTTACTGTACAAAACATGGCTGCGCAACATAACAAATTCCATGTAGACAGGCCCGCTCCCTATGTAGATACAACTGGTTTATTCTAAGGTAATAAAAACATAACTGTTCATTACGTAAGGTTTTTATACACATCCAAAGACACAGTTTTGTATGTTATATTGCATTTCTGTTAATAGATCATACAAAACATCCCGCACTGTGTCTTTAACATTAAAACTCAAGAGTCAAGAGCTCAACTAAAGCAAACACTGATCACAATGATGGTGATTTGTTGAAATTTCAACATTTTTTCAACATTAATTGCAGGTGAAAAAGTGATATTGATTCAATGGTTGCTTGCTGTCTGTGTAACAACGCAAGTGAAGTCATTCATTCACAAGTAATTTATTTTAGTGACTTTTAGTGACACTAAATTCAAGTGACGTTCTGGCTCTTTAAAAATACTTTCAGACATATTTAATTCTGAGGCAGTCTATCAAAAACAAACAACAACAAAAAAACATATAGCATGTGTGTTATTATTTATTTAAACCAATAATTACACAACGATTTGGTGGTGTGATTTAAAAATTGTAGTTAGGTTTAAAGAATTACTTTTCATGATTTAATTCATATGTTGTCTAAGTGGAAGAAAATGCTTCACAACAAATTCTTCCCCTTGAATTACAGTGTTGTATATGCTGTTTGGGTAGCAGGTGGCGGATGGTGGTGGGTACCTGTGGGTCAGCGAGACGGGATGGTTCAGGGTACAGGTAAAACACGATCCCCTGTAGGGCTCCAGGAAGAGTCAACCCACGAATCAGCAACACCAGTAACATCACATAAGGAAATGTGGCTGTGAAATACACCACCTACAAGCACCATGAAAATGATTATATTTCATAAACCAAAATATATATTCAAAACATATTTAAAACAAAGTTCAAATACTGTATTTAGGACACAAACTCAGATGCATAACCACATAGAAACTATCCCACTCATGCTCTCTGGTTAGTTGGGCCATTCCTAAAATTCTGCAACATTTAAAGTCCCACTGAAGTCAAAATGAAAGTTTTTGTTCCTTTTATTAAAAATAAGTTAGACTCAAGGATGTCAATAAATTGATATGCTCCTACGCGCTGACAAAATTGCCATTTAGAAGACATGCACAATCAAAACTAACAGTTTGGTACGTGTGCTAAAAAAATCAAGAAATTCCATGACATCACACTACACTTCACCCTTTTGTCAAACTATTCTTCCAATCAATTCCACTTTAGAATCCGAAGAGTCCCGCCCCTTCACTATGAGAGCTGTAGAAGCGAAGTCTCATATCAGCAACTTGTCTTGCACATTGATTATGTTCTACATGGTGAATGATGCATAGTGCAGATAGCACTGGACCAGATCACATCCCGCTGAGAAAACAAAACGTATCTGACCACACAGTTTCAAGTCTATACACGGAGTTTTAACGGTTAAGGCTCTATCATGGAAGAGATCAAGACATGTGCACCTTTGATGTGTAAGGAGACCAGGACGAAGCCCAACGCCAGTGTCACTTACCTAACGTAAATAACAAGCTTTAAATGACACATCACTGGTATCCACTGTGATCTTCCTATTCTTTTTAATAGAGCTTCAATACAGCCACTGCGTGCTATCACGCTGCTGTGAAATGCAGCTTTGCCAGGCTGACTGTGGCCATAAACTAAAATGCTATTGTGGTTATCTTTGAAAGGGGGTGGGCTCCTGCATTTTTTCAGTTGCTGCGACGTTCCATAGGTTGTTGGGTATGGTAATGTAATAATATTACAATTTTAATAATAAGATTTTGGTACTTATGGTCCTACGGGTTCGTATTTTAAAACTCACATCTTAGTTGTTTTTTTCATTTGATTAACAATTCTCCTTATTTTTTATATTTTTTATAGTAATTACTGTTCGCCTTAATGCACCAAATTTAAATTGAAGAGTTGCGTCCAAATAGATGAACATCACACAACAGGTTGTTCATCACCGTTTTGGAGGACGAAAACACACAGGGTGAAGGGTCAGCTTTTTAACGTTGTTGTTTTTAATGCTCTCTCTAATAGAGGGAAACTGTAACTCCACGGCAGCCAGAGGGAGATTTTACTGTGCTGCATTGTCTGCTTGTCACCGTTTGAACACCACTAAACGCTCTGTGTGGTTTTTTTTAAGTCTCTTTGGATCTCTTTGGATTAAAGTGTCCAGTGAATGAATAAATGTAAGTAAATAATTCCAAAATTTTTTAGAACCATATTTAACTTAATTGATAATTTTACACACCCTTGCCCTGTAGATTTGACTCCTTTCCAGAATACAGAAAATAACATGTGGATCCACATTGCAATAAAAGACACAGAAAGAATCCTCCAGTTTGATGGTTACCCACCCATCTGCTCAATCAATACCTCCTGCAGAGAGAAACCAGAACTCTGCGCCCTGTTACAATGTAGAGAAATTTAATAAAGACAAAAAGAGGTTTACTCTATCAATTTTAAATATAATAATTTGTGTTTGTTAGTAAATAAATGCATGCAAAAATTGGATTTCCATTTACTCCCAGAACTCAGTATCGCTGCGGAGGTTTGAATTCATTCGCATTTCTTCTGTGTGGTTTGAGGGTCGAGATTCCTTGCAGCAAGATTTACAATCAATCGTTTTATCATAACACAGAGATAAAAAGGTTAATTTTTTAACGAGTAAATATTGATCAGATTTTTATTTAGTTTTTTTTATTGATTGATTTTTTCTTCAATTCTATTAAACTTATTACCTGTGTTTCCAGGTGTTTGTCGACATGACTGGCCCCATGGCAGCTGAGCGGCTTAAAAGAGAAGATGAGGATAAAAAAAGTGCCCAGGCCAGAATGATGATGTAATACAAGCAGCCGTAAAACACTGTCAGCTGTCCTGCATAGCCAATACCTGACAAAAACAACACACATACAATGACTAAAAGATGAAGATTAATGAACATTAATCGATTAATTTAAACAATAAAAAAAGATGGAGCCACACTTAACGACTAGAGGACAAAACAAAACTTCTCGGTTACGACTGTAACATTTGTTCCCTGATGGAGGGAATGAGACGTTGTGTCGAGACAGAATGGGGTTTGAACTTGAGAACCTATCAACCTATCATTGTACTTTTAAAAGACCAATGAACTTTAGCGAATAGCATGGCATGCCAGTCTCCACCCTCTGCATATGGGTATAAAAGGAAGATGGCGTGACCATTCATTCACCTTTTGGGCTGAGGAACCTGAGAGGCATCTCCTGGTAGCTGCAGCGGATGGCGAAGCATTGTGGAGGACACAATGAAGGACACAACTTCCCTTTCTGTCAGTCTCTCGACGTTGTGTCAAGACAGAATGGGGTCCCAATAAGAAACGCAATGGCACTGCGCCACGTCACGACCTCCAGCGGAGCGACACTGACTGCCCTGGGCGTGTCACAAGTGAACGCTACCACGAAACGTGACCTTCCAGTGGTGTAGTAAGGCATCAACTTGAGAGTGTCAACGACGAGAGGCTCTTACCATCGGCCGTCACAGGGGGTGGCCTTCCTACTCTAGAGACGAGATAGCTGCCCGGCACCGTAAGGGACACTGGGGAGCGCTACTCCCTCGCTTGAGGGGGTGCGCTACGGAGACCACATCCTACGGTAGGGAGGTGATACGTGGAAATACCTACACGGTCTCACCAGTGGGGAGATTTCATGGGAATAGTCATGCGGGGCCTCAACCGAGGGGTGCACAGAAGAGGTGGAAGTCTACCGAGGGAAGGGCTCAAACGGGGCCCTTCCTAGGCCTTCGAGGACCACATTATACCAGCTGCTGACTCCATAGGAGGAGGTGTCGGGCGAATTGGACATCTGCCGTGAGCAAATGCCACCCTGGTGGTTGATGTATGCCACGGCGGCCGTGCTGTCTGAGTGGAGCAGCAAGTGTTTTCCCTGAATAAGGGGAAGGAACCTCTTCAGAGCAAGCCAGGCGGCCAGCAACTCTAGGCAATTGATATACCTACATGCCTTTATCCAATGACCCGACACTGCATGCCCGTTGCACACAGCACCCCAGCAGAGCAGGGAGGCATCCATCATCACCACGATGCACCTCGAGGCCTGTCCGAGCGGAACCCCAGCTCGGAGAAAAGAGACGTCTGTCTAAGGGGCTAGGGTGTGACGGCAGTGAGGTGTGATGGAAATACGTCTCGTGCCGGTGTGCCAGGCTCTCCAGGGAATGCGACTCTGAAGCCAGTGCTGAAGCGGTCTCATATGCATCAACCCAAGCGGAACGACCGCTGCCGAGGATGCCATATGCCCCAGGAGCCTCAAAAGTTTCAGTGGGACCGCTGGTTGCAACCTGCAGAGTGCTCAGCACTGACTGGACACGCTCGTTGGTAAGGCGCACTGTCATGGTGACAGAGTCTAGTTCCATACCGAGATAAGATATGCTCTGCTCAGGGGAGAGCTTGCTCTTGTCCCAGTTGACCCGCAGGCCCAGTCGGTCGAGGTGCCGTAGCACGAGGTCCCTGTGCGTGCACAACAGATCTCTCTGCCAAGATGAACCAGTCGTCGAGATGGTTGAGAACAGGCACGCCTTGCTCCCTGAGGGGAGCAAGAGCAGCCTCCGCGACCTTGTTGAAGACACGTGGAGACAGAGCCAGACCGAATGCACTTGCCAAGAAGGGGGCGTTCCTGCTTTTAGCCAGCTCCTCATGAACTTCCGGGAAGAACGGTACCGGCACGGAACACGGTTTGGCCCCGCGCTCCATATCCAGGTACCAGGAGTCAAGCATGGCCAAAGCCGGGAGCTCCAGGGAGCCAGCAAATCACCATCCGATGCCATGATGGAAACCTCATCCTCGTCACTCGCAGTGTGGGTCCGCTATGGGACGGTCGACTGCCGCCCATCGGAGACAGGTTCGGTGAGTGTGGCAGGGCATGGCCGGTCCGCGGGGCTGGCACCGACGGATTAACGTCCATGGGAGTCCCTATATCACCAACGCTGCTCGCCGCTGCGGACGGCTGGGCAGCCACCGCGGAACGGGAAGCTAACAAAGTCGTGGCTGCGTCTAACGAACACAGCCAACCGTGACCTCAACACCTTTATAGACATGTGCTCGCAGTGCGGACATGTCGTATCAATGAATGCTACTTTAGCATGCTGTTGACCCAAGCATGTGATGCAGGTATCATGCTGTCCGAAATTTTCTCTTTTAGACACCTCGGTCCGCTACCGAAACGCCCGGGGGAAGTCGCACACAAGAGGATGAGTCTACTGCTCTGCGTCTTGGGATCCAGAATGAAAACCTCAGAGATGAGAACGCTCAGCATAGATGTTGCCTCACTTGTTCCAAAGAACAAAATGTGAATGAATGGGCACGCCTTTTCCTTTTATACCCATATGCACGGGGCGTAGACTGGCATGCCATGCCATTCGCCAAGTTCATTGGCCTTTTAAAAGTACAATCAGAGATGATAGGTTCTCAAGTTCTAACCCCATTCTGTTTCGACACAACGTCGAGAGACCGACAGAAAGGGAACTACCTATTATTTTACTACTATAACATACAAATCAGTGCAAAGACAAATCAATGTTTGGCAAAGAGTACATGAGGAAATGTTTATCTTAAAAGTTAATTTAAAATGTTTTTAAAACTTTTATGAAGCTATTTTTTATCCCTCACCCCCAGCCAAGGGACAGAGGCGATGCCAACATGTAATGGCACCTTCTCGTGTGTACTGTCCCATTGCCGTCTCTAGCAGGAACAGAGGAATCCCAGAGGTCCCCAGAAACACCAGGTAGGGTATTAGAAATGCACCTGAGGACACCAAAAAATACCACAACATAATAAGGCAAAGAAAAATGTTGAAATGACATCTGTAACTGCCAAAGTACTAGTTATGTTCATCGATATCTAAACATAATGAAATCTAAAAGCAAACAGAAAACATTTGTCCATGTTGTCTTCTTATACCTCCGCCATTCTTATAGCAGAGGTATGGAAACCTCCACACGTTACCCAGACCAACCACATTTCCTGCTACAGCCAGAAGAAACTCTGCTTTACTCCCCCAGTACCCTCTCTCCTTGATCTGTCCTTCTACTCTGCACATAACTTTAAAGATTTCCAGCGGTTATGTTAGGTCCTGTAGTCCAGAGCACTGTAATTCCACAGCAGTGAATGTAATGAAGTCTGATCAGCAGTAAATACTTAATACCTCAAGCTACTGTAATGGAAAATGATTGGACAAGCCCAAACAGAGTGTAAAAGGAAATTTGACTTTTAAAGTATCTGTTTAACAAAGAACTGCTGCTGCCCTTCCATGTGATACATGACTGACTTTGTAACTAACCATAATCTTTTGTTTTCTGCAGGAGACATTCTGTTAAACCGGTGAGGTGAATAGCAGCTTTTGTTGCAGGGAAGATAGTCTGAGGGGGAGTAGTGACTATAAATGACTGAGTGTGTAACCATTCTGTATCTTCTCACGACAGAGCTTTCTGTATGTCAGATGACATTGTAGAATGTAACACTGAAAGATACAAGGTTTTCAAGCCTTTATTTTGTTTTATTAAATTCCTCTGCACTACACATCCATAGACTGATCCTCTACACCTAAATGACAAAGTATGAAGTACATACATATGTTGCATACATGTAAATGTATTTATTTTAACAAATCTAAACAGATTTATTTCATTAATGGGTAAAAAAGCTTAAAATATTAATAATTTTTCCACATTTTAAATGTCTAAAGTCTTGAGGTGAAGAAGCCCATCTTCCCTTGGTATTATAGAAATGTGCATATGCCATAAATTGTTTCGCTAGGCATGTGTGATGCAAGTCATGTGTTCACTAATAAAAATTAAATTAACAGCCCTTGTAAATTTCTTTATTTCACTCAGGTGACACCTCAACCCATGTGAACAAAGAAGCAATGTCAGGGGCTACAGGAA
The DNA here is from genome assembly GCF_024868665.1 of Triplophysa rosa. NCBI lineage: Eukaryota > Metazoa > Chordata > Actinopteri > Cypriniformes > Nemacheilidae > Triplophysa > Triplophysa rosa. Next base: position 160,032 of record NC_079902.1, on the reverse strand, counting down.
CGGGAGTCTTTTCAACAATAATTTCAGGATGTATGACATTTTACTAGGATTTAGAGTTCCAAGTTATTGTATTATATTGCATTGCACTGCACTGCACTGTACAATGTGGACCAGATGCGGCCTTTGCAATTCGGAGGCCCGTTTCAAAGAAACTGTCCACCAACACTCACCTACGTACTCACTCATAATAAAAGACATTTAATTGAATTTACTATATTGATTTTCTTATATTTAATTAAATTAAATTTCATATTTAACTCTTTATGGAGTCTCCACCACGCATTAAATTTGTTTATACAGCACTATTTTCCTTGTCGTGAGCTTTATTTTCACAGACTGCGATGAAGTATTTTCCCAATAACACTTCATACATTTTGAATGCATACATGTTTTTATTAAATGTTGAGAAATATAGATTTTTATTTAATTAAAATGACACTAAACCAGCAGTAGATGTCGCCACATCTTTTTAAATGAACGAGTCATTCATTCAAACGAATTTGAAACTGCATCTGAATCTTGACTTGTTTCAATCCGTAAAAAAACACCTGTTTGTTTCTCAAAGACGTGCAACCATTCAGCTGCTGGTTTTGTGTGGAGATTTTCGTTGGGAAAAAACGACAATAAAAAGGTCACAGACTTAACTACATGTTGTTATTTAAAAAATAAATATGACTTTGAGGGTCTGTCTTCAATAATTTTGGTGAAACTTTTGCCTCAAGCCCTTTAAACCCTGGTGTGTGCGCAACGTGATGGGAGGGGTGTGCTCTTCTTCGAGCGCAAATGGAGACCCCTCCTGTTTTGAGGTCCGTTTCAAGTGAAACGGGTGTAACATAGCAAAGGCCGCCACTGATATGGACTTCCTTGTAAGGATTGATATGTCCTTCTACTCTGCTCATACTTCAATCAGTTCAGGTGTGAAGAAAGAAGAGAATTCTGCTTCTTATTTTTTAAATGAACTTGACAGCACCTCATAATTTAATAAAACTAATAAGTCAGATGGAAAGCCTAAAGCTAAAAATAAATTGTTACATGCTTGGTGGGTTGGTGGGCCTCAGGTTAAATCCGTTTACATGATTTTGTGTCAACAGACACTGACATTAGCAATCGATCTCAGAGCGGCGGTGCTGAAGCTTTAAAGCCACAGGGACACTTTGTGGTGTGCCATAGGTGGGTAGTAACGCGCTACATTTACTTCGTTACATTCACTTGAGTAACATTTTGGAAAATATGTACTTTTTAAGTAAAATGAAAAGTGTGTACTTTTACTCTTACTTGAGTAAATTTCTAATAGAAAATCTGTACTTTTACTTCGTTACATAACTTACATTGCGTGACGTTCCTTCGTTCCCTCATTTTAAAATATGCTTTTTAAAACGCGTTGTTTATTTCAAGGTTGTCGTCTCTTTTTACGGGCATTCCCGAGTGATCGATTCTTTTGTGTCGATTCTTTTGAATGCATTAATTGAACAATGGGCAAAACCATTTGAATAGGCTAATGAATCAGTTCAAATGATTTGTTCAGTTCGCAGCACGATCTGAATCATCTGAAGCAGGATTACTCACTCCTCGTAGCACGAAACTTAAGAACACGCAGAACACAAAGAGCGTTGGATGAAGTGGATATTAATCTATATCTATACAATCAAAACTGCAAATGTGTCATATTGTTTGCCAGCAATGATAAATGCCCGCCATATGCGCGCACCCGCGCGACCTGTTCGTCAGACACAGCAACATGCGCGTTACCTGTCAGACACAGATGTATATTTCTGGGCTTGCAGAAATATACATTTGAAGAACAGAAGGAAGAAAACTTGTTGATGGGCGTGTGGTTCACTGTTTACTGTTTGTTTACAAGTAAGAGCATTTCACAACACACATGTGACACAACACGAGAAAACATGAGCTTGTTCAAAAATGTGTATTTCATTTAAGAGAGCACTGCAGATGTTCTAGATCATCTTAGGAAATGCTCTGAGTTTAGTTAATGCTTTAGTTTGACATGGTCTATTATTCTGAATAAGTTGTGTAAAGTTGACATCAGGACTAGATGAAATTTACAGAAATGCTTATCTCTTCTGTGTTTGTCTATTCTTTAGTCTCTCTAGTATATTGCAAAGATATCTGCTTATGATAATTAAAAATATTGATAAAAATGTAATATTAAAATATTGACGTTAATATTAATTTTATGTAGGCCTATATAATCAGATACAAAGTAACTAAGTAACTAGCTACTTGAGTAGTTTTTTCATTGCATACTTTTTTACTTTTACTCAAGTAATTTTTAAAATAGTTACTTGTACTTTTACTTGAGTAAAGATTTTGGCTACTCTACCCACCTCTGGGTGTGACCAAACGAAACGAGGTTGACGAAGTTGCATAGAGAAGGCTAATCTAGTCATTTAATATCACCCTAATTATGTAGAAGGGTTACCACACATAGCCTACATACTCTTTATTAGGGACATTGCCGTAAAACATTATCCGTCGAGATTTCTAAAATGCTTTCTGCACTGCACAACAACAGGTCTGCTATGAGACACTTGGAAGAATACACTTGGACATGGAAGCCGTGAAATTATCCACTAGTAATCACATTTAATGTAAATGCGCTGGATGGAGCTGATAAGACTTGAGCTGTTTGTGATGAGACTGCACAAACCAGCTCAGAACGCCGAGAGAAACCAGCGCATTTCACTGAAGTCTAGCAAGCTTATGATCATGCTTT